>NW_027474144.1:0-77453 GCF_050947335.1 Megachile rotundata | reverse complement strand
AACTCATATTATTCGCCATATTATGCTATATGATCGATAGAACGACAATTACTATACTTTTTACTCTTATTATTATCAATCTAACTCATATTATTAGCCATATTATGCTTATATGATCGATAGAACGACAATTTCTATACTCATTACTCTTATTATTATCAATCTAACTCATATTATTAGCCATATTATGCTTATATGATCGATAGAACGACAATTACTATACTCATTACTCTTATTGCTATCAATCTAACTCATATTATTAGCCATATTATGCTTATATGATCGATAGAACGACAATTACTATACTTATTACACTCACTGCTATCAATCTAACTCATATTATTAGCCATATTATGTTTATATGATCGGTAGAATGATAATTACTATACTTATTATTCTTATTATTATCAATCTAACTCATATTATTAATCATATTATGCAGATATGATCGATAGAACTACAATTACTATACTCATTACTCTTATTTTTATCAATCTAACTCATATTATTCGCCATATTATGCTTATATGATCGATACAACGACAATTACTATACTTATTACACTCACTGTTATCAATCTAACTCATATTATTAGCCATATTATGCTTATATGATCGATAGAACGACAATTACTATACTTATTACTCTTATTATTATCAATGGAACTCATATTATTAGCCATATTGTGCTTCTATGATCGATAGAACGACAATTACTATACTTATTACTCTTATTATTATCAATGGAACTCATATTATTGGCCATATTGTGCTTATATGATCGATAGAACGACAATTACTATACTTATTACACTCACTGTTATCAATCCACCTCATATTATTAACCATATTATGCAGATATGATCGATAGAACGACAATTACTATACTTTTTACTCTTATTATTATCAATCTAACTCATATTATTAGCCATATTATGCTTATATGATCGATAGAACGACAATTTCTATACTCATTACTCTTATTGTTATCAATCTTACTCATATTATTAGCCATATTATGCTTATATGATCGATAGAACGACAATTACTATACTTATTACACTCACTGTTATCAATCCAACTCATATTATTAGCCATATTATGCTTATATGATCGATAGAACGACAATTACTATACTTATTACACTCACTGTTATCAATCTAACTCATATTATTAGCCATATTATGCTTATATGATCGATAGAACGAGAATTACTATACTTACTACACTCACTATTATCAATCTAACTCATATTATTAACCATGTTATGCAGATATGATCGATAGAACGACAATTACTATACTTATTACTCTTATTATTATCAATGGAACTCATATTATTAGCCATATTGTGCTTATATGATCGATAGAACGACAGTTACTATACTTATTACTCTTATTATTATCAATGGAACTCATATTATTAGCCATATTGTGCTTATATGATCGATAGAACGACAATTACTATACTTATTACACTCACTGTTATCAATCTAACTCATATTATTAGCCATTTTATGCTTATATGATCGATAGAACGACAATTACTATACTTATTACTCTTATTATTATCAATGGAACTCATATTATTAGCCATATTGTGCTTATATGATCGATAGAACGACAGTGACTATACTTATTACTCTTATTATTATCAATGGAACTCATATTATTAGCCATATTGTGCTTATATGATCGATAGAACGACAATTACTATACTTATTACACTCACTTTTATCAATCCACCTCATATTATTAACCATATTATGCAGATATGATCGATAGAACGACAATTACTATACTTTTTACTCTTATTATTATCAATCTAACTCATATTATTAGCCATATTATGCTTATATGATCGATAGAACGACAATTTCTATACTCATTACTCTTATTATTATCAATCTAACTCATATTATTAGCCATATTATGCTTATATGATCGATAGAACGACAATTACTATACTCATTACTCTTATTGCTATCAATCTAACTCATATTATTAGCCATATTATGCTTATATGATCGATAGAACGACAATTACTATACTTATTACACTCACTGCTATCAATCTAACTCATATTATTAGCCATATTATGTTTATATGATCGGTAGAATGATAATTACTATACTTATTATTCTTATTATTATCAATCTAACTCATATTATTAATCATATTATGCAGATATGATCGATAGAACTACAATTACTATACACATTACTCTTATTTTTATCAATCTAACTCATATTATTCGCCATATTATGCTTATATGATCGATACAACGACAATTACTATACTTATTACACTCACTGTTATCAATCTAACTCATATTATTAGCCATATTATGCTTATATGATCGATAGAACGACAATTACTATACTTATTACTCTTATTATTATCAATGGAACTCATATTATTAGCCATATTGTGCTTCTATGATCGATAGAACGACAATTACTATACTTATTACTCTTATTATTATCAATGGAACTCATATTATTGGCCATATTGTGCTTATATGATCGATAGAACGACAATTACTATACTTATTACACTCACTGTTATCAATCCACCTCATATTATTAACCATATTATGCAGATATGATCGATAGAACGACAATTACTATACTTTTTACTCTTATTATTATCAATCTAACTCATATTGTTAATCATATTATGCAGATATGATCGATAGAACTACAATTACTATACTCATTTCTCTTATTTTTATCAATCTACCTCATATTATTCGCCATATTATGCTTATATGATCGATTGAACGACAATTACTATACTTATTACACTCACTGTTATCAATCTAACTCATATTATTAACCATATTATGCTTATATGATCGATAGAACGACAATTACTATACTTATTACACTCACTATTATCAATCTAACTCATATTATTAGCCATATTATAGTTATATGACCGATAGAACGACAATTACTATACTTATTACACTCACTATTATCAATCTAACTGAGATTATTAACCATGTTATGCTTATATGATCGTTGGGCGACAATTACTGCACTCATTACTCTTATTATTATCAATCTAACTCATATTATTAGCCATATTATGCTTATATGATCGATAGAACGACAATTACTATACTTATTACACTCACTGCTATCAATCTAACTCATATTATTCGCCATATTATGCTTATATGATCGATAGAACGACAATTACTATACTTATTTCTCCTATTATTATCAATCTACCTCACATTATTCGCCATATTATGCTTATATGATTGATAGAACGACAATTACTATACTTATTACACTCACTGCTATCAATCTAACTCATATTATTAGCCATATTATGCTTATATGATAGATAGAACGACAATTACTATACCTATTACACTCACTGTTATCAATCCACCTCATATTATTAACCATATTATGCAGATGTGATCGATAGAACGACAATTACTATACTTTTTACTCTTATTATTATCAATCTAACTCATATTATTAGCCATATTATGCTTATATGATCGATAGAACGACAATTTCTATACTCATTACTCTTATTGTTATCAATCTTACTCATATTATTAGCCATATTATGCTTATATGATCGATAGAACGACAATTACTATACTTATTACACTCACTGTTATCAATCCAACTCATATTATTAGCCATATTATGCTTATATGATCGATAGAGCGACAATTACTATACTTATTACACTCACTGTTATCAATCTAACTCATATTATTAGCCATATTATGCTTATATGATCGATAGAACGAGAATTACTATACTTACTACACTCACTATTATCAATCTAACTCATATTATTAACCATGTTATGCAGATATGATCGATAGAACGACAATTACTATACTTATTACTCTTATTATTATCAATGGAACTCATATTATTAGCCATATTGTGCTTATATGATCGATAGAACGACAGTTACTATACTTATTACTCTTATTATTATCAATGGAACTCATATTATTAGCCATATTGTGCTTATATGATCGATAGATCGACAATTACTATACTTATTACACTCACTGTTATCAATCTAACTCATATTATTAGCCATATTATGCTTATATGATCGATAGAACGACAATTACTATACTTATTACTCTTATTATTATCAATGGAACTCATATTATTAGCCATATTGTGCTTATATGATCGATAGAACGACAGTGACTATACTTATTACTCTTATTATTATCAATGGAACTCATATTATTAGCCATATTGTGCTTATATGATCGATAGAACGACAATTACTATACTTATTACACTCACTTTTATCAATCCACCTCATATTATTAACCATATTATGCAGATATGATCGATAGAACGACAATTACTATACTTTTTACTCTTATTATTATCAATCTAACTCATATTATTAGCCATATTATGCTTATATGATCGATAGAACGACAATTTCTATACTCATTACTCTTATTATTATCAATCTAACTCATATTATTAGCCATATTATGCTTATATGATCGATAGAACGACAATTACTATACTCATTACTCTTATTGCTATCAATCTAACTCATATTATTAGCCATATTATGCTTATATGATCGATAGAACGACAATTACTATACTTATTACACTCACTGCTATCAATCTAACTCATATTATTAGCCATATTATGTTTATATGATCGGTAGAATGATAATTACTATACTTATTATTCTTATTATTATCAATCTAACTCATATTATTAATCATATTATGCAGATATGATCGATAGAACTACAATTACTATACTCATTACTCTTATTTTTATCAATCTAACTCATATTATTCGCCATATTATGCTTATATGATCGATACAACGACAATTACTATACTTATTACACTCACTGTTATCAATCTAACTCATATTATTAGCCATATTATGCTTATATGATCGATAGAACGACAATTACTATACTTATTACTCTTATTATTATCAATGGAACTCATATTATTAGCCATATTGTGCTTCTATGATCGATAGAACGACAATTACTATACTTATTACACTCACTGTTATCAATCCACCTCATATTATTAACCATATTATGCAGATATGATCGATAGAACGACAATTACTATACTTATTACTCTTATTATTATCAATGGAACTCATATTATTAGCCATATTGTGCTTATATGATCGATAGAACGACAATTACTATACTCATTACTCTTATTGCTATCAATCTAACTCATATTATTAGCCATATTATGCTTATATGATCGATAGAACGACAATTACTATACTTATTACACTCACTGTTATCAATCCAACTCATATTATTAGCCATATTATGCTTATATGATCGATAGAACGACAATTACTATACTTATTACTCTTATTATTATCAATGGAACTCATATTATTAGCCATATTGTGCTTCTATGATCGATAGAACGACAATTACTATACTTATTACACTCACTGTTATCAATCCAACTCATATTATTAGCCATATTATGTTTATATGATCGGTAGAATGATAATTACTATACTTATTATTCTTATTATTATCAATCTAACTCATATTATTAATCATAATATGCAGATATGATCGATAGAACTACAATTACTATACTCATTACTCTTATTTTTATCAATCTAACTCATATTATTCGCCATATTATGCTTATATGATCGATAGAACGACAATTACTATACTTATTACACTCACTGTTATCAATCTAACTCATATTATTAGCCATATTATGCTTATATGATCGATAGAACGACAATTACTATACTTATTACACTCACTGTTATCAATCCAACGCATATTATTAGCCATATTATGCTTATATGATCGATAGAACGACAATTACTATACTCATTACTCTTATTATTATCAATCTAACTCATATTATTAGCCATATTATGCTTATATGATCGATAGAACGACAATTACTATACTTATTTCTCTTATTATTATCAATCTAACTCATATTATTAGCCATATTATGCTTATATGATCGATAGAACGACAATTACTATACTTATTACACTCACAGCTATCAATCTAACTCATATTATTAGCCATATTATGTTTATATGATCGGTAGAATGATAATTACTATACTTATTTCTCTTATTATTATCAATCTAACTCATATTATTAGCCATATTATGCTTATATGATCGATAGAACGACAATTACTATACTTATTACACTCACAGCTATCAATCTAACTCATATTATTAGCCATATTATGTTTATATGATCGGTAGAATGATAATTACTATACTTATTATTCTTATTATTATCAATCTAACTCATATTATTAATCATATTATGCAGATATGATCGATAGAACTACAATTACTATACTCATTACTCTTATTTTTATCAATCTAACTCATATTATTCGCCATATTATGCTTATATGATCGATAGAACGACAATTACTATACTTATTACACTCACTGTTATCAATCTAACTCATATTATTAGCCATATTATGCTTATATGATCGATAGAACGACAATTACTATACTTATTACTCTTATTATTATCAACGGAACTCATATTATTAGCCATATTGTGCTTATATGATCGATAGAACGACAATTACTATACATATTACTCTTATTATTATCAATGGAACTCATATTATTAGCCATATTGTGCTTATATGACCGATAGAACGACAATTACTATACTTATTGCACTCACTTTTATCAATCCACCTCATATTATTAACCATATTATGCAGATATGATCGATAGAACGACAATTACTATACTTTTTACTCTTATTATTATCAATCTAACTCATATTATTAGCCATATTATGCTTATATGATCGATAGAACGACAATTTCTATACTCATTACTCTTATTATTATCAATCTAACTCATATTATTAGCCATATTATGCTTATATGATCGATAGAACGACAATTACTATACTCATTACTCTTATTGCTATCAATCTAACTCATATTATTAGCCATATTATGCTTATATGATCGATAGAACGACAATTACTATACTTATTACACTCACTGCTATCAATCTAACTCATATTATTAGCCATATTATGTTTATATGATCGGTAGAATGATAATTACTATACTTATTATTCTTATTATTATCAATCTAACTCATATTATTAATCATATTATGCAGATATGATCGATAGAACTACAATTACTATACTCATTACTCTTATTTTTATCAATCTAACTCATATTATTCGCCATATTATGCTTATATGATCGATACAACGACAATTACTATACTTATTACACTCACTGTTATCAATCTAACTCATATTATTACCCATATTATGCTTATATGATCGATAGAACGACAATTACTATACTTATTACTCTTATTATTATCAATGGAACTCATATTATTAGCCATATTGTGCTTCTATGATCGATAGAACGACAATTACTATACTTATTACACTCACTGTTATCAATCCAACTCATATTATTAGCCATATTATGTTTATATGATCGGTAGAATGATAATTACTATACTTATTATTCTTATTATTATCAATCTAACTCATATTATTAATCATATTATGCAGATATGATCGATAGAACTACAATTACTATACTCATTACTCTTATTTTTATCAATCTAACTCATATTATTCGCCATATTATGCTTATATGATCGATAGAACGACAATTACTATACTTATTACACTCACTGTTATCAATCTAACTCATATTATTAGCCATATTATGCTTATATGATCGATAGAACGACAATTACTATACTTATTACACTCACTGTTATCAATCCAACGCATATTATTAGCCATATTATGCTTATATGATCGATAGAACGACAATTACTATACTCATTACTCTTATTATTATCAATCTAACTCATATTATTAGCCATATTATGCTTATATGATCGATAGAACGACAATTACTATACTTATTTCTCTTATTATTATCAATCTAACTCATATTATTAGCCATATTATGCTTATATGATCGATAGAACGACAATTACTATACTTATTACACTCACAGCTATCAATCTAACTCATATTATTAGCCATATTATGTTTATATGATCGGTAGAATGATAATTACTATACTTATTATTCTTATTATTATCAATCTAACTCATATTATTAATCATATTATGCAGATATGATCGATAGAACTACAATTACTATACTCATTACTCTTATTTTTATCAATCTAACTCATATTATTCGCCATATTATGCTTATATGATCGATAGAACGACAATTACTATACTTATTACACTCACTGTTATCAATCTAACTCATATTATTAGCCATATTATGCTTATATGATCGATAGAACGACAATTACTATACTTATTACTCTTATTATTATCAACGGAACTCATATTATTAGCCATATTGTGCTTATATGATCGATAGAACGACAATTACTATACATATTACTCTTATTATTATCAATGGAACTCATATTATTAGCCATATTGTGCTTATATGATCGATAGAACGACAATTACTATACTTATTGCACTCACTTTTATCAATCCACCTCATATTATTAACCATATTATGCAGATATGATCGATAGAACGACAATTACTATACTTTTTACTCTTATTATTATCAATCTAACTCATATTATTAGCCATATTATGCTTATATGATCGATAGAACGACAATTTCTATACTCATTACTCTTATTATTATCAATCTAACTCATATTATTCGCCATATTATGCTATATGATCGATAGAACGACAATTACTATACTTTTTACTCTTATTATTATCAATCTAACTCATATTATTAGCCATATTATGCTTATATGATCGATAGAACGACAATTTCTATACTCATTACTCTTATTATTATCAATCTAACTCATATTATTAGCCATATTATGCTTATATGATCGATAGAACGACAATTACTATACTCATTACTCTTATTGCTATCAATCTAACTCATATTATTAGCCATATTATGCTTATATGATCGATAGAACGACAATTACTATACTTATTACACTCACTGCTATCAATCTAACTCATATTATTAGCCATATTATGTTTATATGATCGGTAGAATGATAATTACTATACTTATTATTCTTATTATTATCAATCTAACTCATATTATTAATCATATTATGCAGATATGATCGATAGAACTACAATTACTATACTCATTACTCTTATTTTTATCAATCTAACTCATATTATTCGCCATATTATGCTTATATGATCGATACAACGACAATTACTATACTTATTACACTCACTGTTATCAATCTAACTCATATTATTAGCCATATTATGCTTATATGATCGATAGAACGACAATTACTATACTTATTACTCTTATTATTATCAATGGAACTCATATTATTAGCCATATTGTGCTTCTATGATCGATAGAACGACAATTACTATACTTATTACTCTTATTATTATCAATGGAACTCATATTATTGGCCATATTGTGCTTATATGATCGATAGAACGACAATTACTATACTTATTACACTCACTGTTATCAATCCACCTCATATTATTAACCATATTATGCAGATATGATCGATAGAACGACAATTACTATACTTTTTACTCTTATTATTATCAATCTAACTCATATTATTAGCCATATTATGCTTATATGATCGATAGAACGACAATTTCTATACTCATTACTCTTATTGTTATCAATCTTACTCATATTATTAGCCATATTATGCTTATATGATCGATAGAACGACAATTACTATACTTATTACACTCACTGTTATCAATCCAACTCATATTATTAGCCATATTATGCTTATATGATCGATAGAACGACAATTACTATACTTATTACACTCACTGTTATCAATCTAACTCATATTATTAGCCATATTATGCTTATATGATCGATAGAACGAGAATTACTATACTTACTACACTCACTATTATCAATCTAACTCATATTATTAACCATGTTATGCAGATATGATCGATAGAACGACAATTACTATACTTATTACTCTTATTATTATCAATGGAACTCATATTATTAGCCATATTGTGCTTATATGATCGATAGAACGACAGTTACTATACTTATTACTCTTATTATTATCAATGGAACTCATATTATTAGCCATATTGTGCTTATATGATCGATAGAACGACAATTACTATACTTATTACACTCACTGTTATCAATCTAACTCATATTATTAGCCATATTATGCTTATATGATCGATAGAACGACAATTACTATACTTATTACTCTTATTATTATCAATGGAACTCATATTATTAGCCATATTGTGCTTATATGATCGATAGAACGACAGTGACTATACTTATTACTCTTATTATTATCAATGGAACTCATATTATTAGCCATATTGTGCTTATATGATCGATAGAACGACAATTACTATACTTATTACACTCACTTTTATCAATCCACCTCATATTATTAACCATATTATGCAGATATGATCGATAGAACGACAATTACTATACTTTTTACTCTTATTATTATCAATCTAACTCATATTATTAGCCATATTATGCTTATATGATCGATAGAACGACAATTTCTATACTCATTACTCTTATTATTATCAATCTAACTCATATTATTAGCCATATTATGCTTATATGATCGATAGAACGACAATTACTATACTCATTACTCTTATTGCTATCAATCTAACTCATATTATTAGCCATATTATGCTTATATGATCGATAGAACGACAATTACTATACTTATTACACTCACTGCTATCAATCTAACTCATATTATTAGCCATATTATGTTTATATGATCGGTAGAATGATAATTACTATACTTATTATTCTTATTATTATCAATCTAACTCATATTATTAATCATATTATGCAGATATGATCGATAGAACTACAATTACTATACACATTACTCTTATTTTTATCAATCTAACTCATATTATTCGCCATATTATGCTTATATGATCGATACAACGACAATTACTATACTTATTACACTCACTGTTATCAATCTAACTCATATTATTAGCCATATTATGCTTATATGATCGATAGAACGACAATTACTATACTTATTACTCTTATTATTATCAATGGAACTCATATTATTAGCCATATTGTGCTTCTATGATCGATAGAACGACAATTACTATACTTATTACTCTTATTATTATCAATGGAACTCATATTATTGGCCATATTGTGCTTATATGATCGATAGAACGACAATTACTATACTTATTACACTCACTATTATCAATCTAACTCATATTATTAACCATGTTGTGCAGATATGATCGATAGAACGACAATTACTATACTTATTACTCTTATTATTAACAATGGAACTCATATTATTAGCCATATTGTGCTTATATGATCGATAGAACGACAGTTACTATACTTATTACTCTTATTATTATCAATGGAACTCATATTATTAGCCATATTGTGCTTATATGATCGATAGAACGACAATTACTATACTTATTACACTCACTGTTATCAATCTAACTCATATTATTAGCCATATTATGCTTATATGATCGATAGAACGACAATTACTATACTTATTACTCTTATTATTATCAATGGAACTCATATTATTAGCCATATTGTGCTTATATGATCGATAGAACGACAGTGACTATACTTATTACTCTTATTATTATCAATGGAACTCATATTATTAGCCATATTGTGCTTATATGATCGATAGAACGACAATTACTATACTTATTACACTCACTTTTATCAATCCACCTCATATTATTAACCATATTATGCAGATATGATCGATAGAACGACAATTACTATACTTTTTACTCTTATTATTATCAATCTAACTCATATTATTAGCCATATTATGCTTATATGATCGATAGAACGACAATTTCTATACTCATTACTCTTATTATTATCAATCTAACTCATATTATTAGCCATATTATGCTTATATGATCGATAGAACGACAATTACTATACTTATTACACTCACTTTTATCAATCCACCTCATATTATTAACCATATTATGCAGATATGATCGATAGAACGACAATTACTATACTTTTTACTCTTATTATTATCAATCTAACTCATATTATTAATCATATTATGCAGATATGATCGATAGAACTACAATTACTATACACATTACTCTTATTTTTATCAATCTAACTCATATTATTCGCCATATTATGCTTATATGATCGATACAACGACAATTACTATACTTATTACACTCACTGTTATCAATCTAACTCATATTATTAGCCATATTATGCTTATATGATCGATAGAACGACAATTACTATACTTATTACTCTTATTATTATCAATGGAACTCATATTATTAGCCATATTGTGCTTCTATGATCGATAGAACGACAATTACTATACTTATTACTCTTATTATTATCAATGGAACTCATATTATTGGCCATATTGTGCTTATATGATCGATAGAACGACAATTACTATACTTATTACACTCACTGTTATCAATCCACCTCATATTATTAACCATATTATGCAGATATGATCGATAGAACGACAATTACTATACTTTTTACTCTTATTATTATCAATCTAACTCATATTGTTAATCATATTATGCAGATATGATCGATAGAACTACAATTACTATACTCATTTCTCTTATTTTTATCAATCTACCTCATATTATTCGCCATATTATGCTTATATGATCGATTGAACGACAATTACTATACTTATTACACTCACTGTTATCAATCTAACTCATATTATTAACCATATTATGCTTATATGATCGATAGAACGACAATTACTATACTTATTACACTCACTATTATCAATCTAACTCATATTATTAGCCATATTATAGTTATATGACCGATAGAACGACAATTACTATACTTATTACACTCACTATTATCAATCTAACTGAGATTATTAACCATGTTATGCTTATATGATCGTTGGGCGACAATTACTGCACTCATTACTCTTATTATTATCAATCTAACTCATATTATTAGCCATATTATGCTTATATGATCGATAGAACGAAAATTACTATACTTATTACACTCACTGCTATCAATCTAACTCATATTATTCGCCATATTATGCTTATATGATCGATAGAACGACAATTACTATACTTATTACACTCACTGTTATCAATCTAACTCATATTAATAGCCATATTATGCTTATATGATCGATAGAACGACAATTACTATACTTATTTCTCTTATTATTATCAATCTACCTCACATTATTCGCCATATTATGCTTATATGATCGATAGAACGAGAATTACTATACTTACTACACTCACTATTATCAATCTAACTCATATTATTAACCATGTTATGCAGATATGATCGATAGAACGACAATTACTATACTTATTACTCTTATTATTAACAATGGAACTCATATTATTAGCCATATTGTGCTTATATGATCGATAGAACGACAGTTACTATACTTATTACTCTTATTATTATCAATGGAACTCATATTATTAGCCATATTGTGCTTATATGATCGATAGAACGACAATTACTATACTTATTACACTCACTGTTATCAATCTAACTCATATTATTAGCCATATTATGCTTATATGATCGATAGAACGACAATTACTATACTTATTACTCTTATTATTATCAATGGAACTCATATTATTAGCCATATTGTGCTTATATGATCGATAGAACGACAGTGACTATACTTATTACTCTTATTATTATCAATGGAACTCATATTATTAGCCATATTGTGCTTATATGATCGATAGAACGACAATTACTATACTTATTACACTCACTTTTATCAATCCACCTCATATTATTAACCATATTATGCAGATATGATCGATAGAACGACAATTACTATACTTTTTACTCTTATTATTATCAATCTAACTCATATTATTAGCCATATTATGCTTATATGATCGATAGAACGACAATTTCTATACTCATTACTCTTATTATTATCAATCTAACTCATATTATTAGCCATATTATGCTTATATGATCGATAGAACGACAATTACTATACTCATTACTCTTATTGCTATCAATCTAACTCATATTATTAGCCATATTATGCTTATATGATCGATAGAACGACAATTACTATACTTATTACACTCACTGCTATCAATCTAACTCATATTATTAGCCATATTATGTTTATATGATCGGTAGAATGATAATTACTATACTTATTATTCTTATTATTATCAATCTAACTCATATTATTAATCATATTATGCAGATATGATCGATAGAACTACAATTACTATACTCATTACTCTTATTTTTATCAATCTAACTCATATTATTCGCCATATTATGCTTATATGATCGATACAACGACAATTACTATACTTATTACACTCACTGTTATCAATCTAACTCATATTATTAGCCATATTATGCTTATATGATCGATAGAACGACAATTACTATACTTATTACTCTTATTATTATCAATGGAACTCATATTATTAGCCATATTGTGCTTCTATGATCGATAGAACGACAATTACTATACTTATTACTCTTATTATTATCAATGGAACTCATATTATTGGCCATATTGTGCTTATATGATCGATAGAACGACAATTACTATACTTATTACACTCACTGTTATCAATCCACCTCATATTATTAACCATATTATGCAGATATGATCGATAGAACGACAATTACTATACTTTTTACTCTTATTATTATCAATCTAACTCATATTATTAGCCATATTATGCTTATATGATCGATAGAACGACAATTTCTATACTCATTACTCTTATTGTTATCAATCTTACTCATATTATTAGCCATATTATGCTTATATGATCGATAGAACGACAATTACTATACTTATTACACTCACTGTTATCAATCCAACTCATATTATTAGCCATATTATGCTTATATGATCGATAGAACGACAATTACTATACTTATTACACTCACTGTTATCAATCTAACTCATATTATTAGCCATATTATGCTTATATGATCGATAGAACGAGAATTACTATACTTACTACACTCACTATTATCAATCTAACTCATATTATTAACCATGTTATGCAGATATGATCGATAGAACGACAATTACTATACTTATTACTCTTATTATTATCAATGGAACTCATATTATTAGCCATATTGTGCTTATATGATCGATAGAACGACAGTTACTATACTTATTACTCTTATTATTATCAATGGAACTCATATTATTAGCCATATTGTGCTTATATGATCGATAGAACGACAGTGACTATACTTATTACTCTTATTATTATCAATGGAACTCATATTATTAGCCATATTGTGCTTATATGATCGATAGAACGACAATTACTATACTCATTACTCTTATTGCTATCAATCTAACTCATATTATTAGCCATATTATGCTTATATGATCGATAGAACGACAATTACTATACTTATTACACTCACTGCTATCAATCTAACTCATATTATTAGCCATATTATGTTTATATGATCGGTAGAATGATAATTACTATACTTATTATTCTTATTATTATCAATCTAACTCATATTATTAATCATATTATGCAGATATGATCGATAGAACTACAATTACTATACACATTACTCTTATTTTTATCAATCTAACTCATATTATTCGCCATATTATGCTTATATGATCGATACAACGACAATTACTATACTTATTACACTCACTGTTATCAATCTAACTCATATTATTAGCCATATTATGCTTATATGATCGATAGAACGACAATTACTATACTTATTACTCTTATTATTATCAATGGAACTCATATTATTAGCCATATTGTGCTTCTATGATCGATAGAACGACAATTACTATACTTATTACTCTTATTATTATCAATGGAACTCATATTATTGGCCATATTGTGCTTATATGATCGATAGAACGACAGTTACTATACTTATTACACTCACTGTTATCAATCCACCTCATATTATTAACCATATTATGCAGATATGATCGATAGAACGACAATTACTATACTTTTTACTCTTATTATTATCAATCTAACTCATATTATTAGCCATATTATGCTTATATGATCGATAGAACGACAATTTCTATACTCATTACTCTTATTGTTATCAATCTTACTCATATTATTAGCCATATTATGCTTATATGATCGATAGAACGACAATTACTATACTTATTACACTCACTGTTATCAATCCAACTCATATTATTAGCCATATTATGCTTATATGATCGATAGAACGACAATTACTATACTTATTACACTCACTGTTATCAATCTAACTCATATTATTAGCCATATTATGCTTATATGATCGATAGAACGAGAATTACTATACTTACTACACTCACTATTATCAATCTAACTCATATTATTAACCATGTTATGCAGATATGATCGATAGAACGACAATTACTATACTTATTACTCTTATTATTATCAATGGAACTCATATTATTAGCCATATTGTGCTTATATGATCGATAGAACGACAGTTACTATACTTATTACTCTTATTATTATCAATGGAACTCATATTATTAGCCATATTGTGCTTATATGATCGATAGAACGACAATTACTATACTTATTACACTCACTGTTATCAATCTAACTCATATTATTAGCCATATTATGCTTATATGATCGATAGAACGACAATTACTATACTTATTACTCTTATTATTATCAATGGAACTCATATTATTAGCCATATTGTGCTTATATGATCGATAGAACGACAGTGACTATACTTATTACTCTTATTATTATCAATGGAACTCATTTTATTAGCCATATTGTGCTTATATGATCGATAGAACGACAATTACTATACTTATTACACTCACTTTTATCAATCCACCTCATATTATTAACCATATTATGCAGATATGATCGATAGAACGACAATTACTATACTTTTTACTCTTATTATTATCAATCTAACTCATATTATTAGCCATATTATGCTTATATGATCGATAGAACGACAATTTCTATACTCATTACTCTTATTATTATCAATCTAACTCATATTATTAGCCATATTATGCTTATATGATCGATAGAACGACAATTACTATACTCATTACTCTTATTGCCATCAATCTAACTCATATTATTAGCCATATTATGCTTATATGATCGATAGAACGACAATTACTATACTTATTACACTCACTGCTATCAATCTAACTCATATTATTAGCCATATTATGTTTATATGATCGGTAGAATGATAATTACTATACTTATTATTCTTATTATTATCAATCTAACTCATATTATTAATCATATTATGCAGATATGATCGATAGAACTACAATTACTATACACATTACTCTTATTTTTATCAATCTAACTCATATTATTCGCCATATTATGCTTATATGATCGATACAACGACAATTACTATACTTATTACACTCACTGTTATCAATCTAACTCATATTATTAGCCATATTATGCTTATATGATCGATAGAACGACAGTTACTATACTTATTACTCTTATTATTATCAATGGAACTCATATTATTAGCCATATTGTGCTTATATGATCGGTAGAACGACAATTACTATACTTATTACACTCACTGTTATCAATCTAACTCATATTATTAGCCATATTATGCTTATATGATCGATAGAACGACAATTACTATACTTATTACTCTTACTATTATCAATGGAACTCATATTATTAGCCATATTGTGCTTATATGATCGATAGAACGACAGTGACTATACTTATTACTCTTATTATTATCAATGGAACTCATATTATTAGCCATATTGTGCTTATATGATCGATAGAACGACAATTACTATACTTATTACACTCACTTTTATCAATCCACCTCATATTATTAACCATATTATGCAGATATGATCGATAGAACGACAATTACTATACTTTTTACTCTTATTATTATCAATCTAGCTCATATTATTAGCCATATTATGCTTATATGATCGATAGAACGACAATTTCTATACTCATTACTCTTATTATTATCAATCTAACTCATATTATTAGCCATATTATGCTTATATGATCGATAGAACGACAATTACTATACTCATTACTCTTATTGCTATCAATCTAACTCATATTATTAGCCATATTATGCTTATATGATCGATAGAACGACAATTACTATACTTATTACACTCACTGCTATCAATCTAACTCATATTATTAGCCATATTATGTTTATATGATCGGTAGAATGATAATTACTATACTTATTATTCTTATTATTATCAATCTAACTCATATTATTAATCATATTATGCAGATATGATCGATAGAACTACAATTACTATACACATTACTCTTATTTTTATCAATCTAACTCATATTATTCGCCATATTATGCTTATATGATCGATACAACGACAATTACTATACTTATTACACTCACTGTTATCAATCTAACTCATATTATTAGCCATATTATGCTTATATGATCGATAGAACGACAATTACTATACTTATTACTCTTATTATTATCAATGGAACTCATATTATTAGCCATATTGTGCTTCTATGATCGATAGAACGACAATTACTATACTTATTACTCTTATTATTATCAATGGAACTCATATTATTGGCCATATTGTGCTTATATGATCGATAGAACGACAATTACTATACTTATTACACTCACTGTTATCAATCCACCTCATATTATTAACCATATTATGCAGATATGATCGATAGAACGACAATTACTATACTTTTTACTCTTATTATTATCAATCTAACTCATATTATTAGCCATATTATGCTTATATGATCGATAGAACGACAATTTCTATACTCATTACTCTTATTGTTATCAATCTTACTCATATTATTAGCCATATTATGCTTATATGATCGATAGAACGACAATTACTATACTTATTACACTCACTGTTATCAATCCAACTCATATTATTAGCCATATTATGCTTATATGATCGATAGAACGACAATTACTATACTTATTACACTCACTGTTATCAATCTAACTCATATTATTAGCCATAAGATGCTTATATGATCGATAGAACGAGAATTACTATACTTACTACACTCACTATTATCAATCTAACTCATATTATTAACCATGTTATGCAGATATGCGATAGAACGACAATTACTATACTTATTACTCTTATTATTATCAATGGAACTCATATTATTAGCCATGTTATGCTTATATGATCGATAGAACGACAATTACTATACTCATTACTCTTATTATTATCAATCTAACTCATATTATTAGCCATATTTTGCTTATATGATCGATAGAACGACAATTACTATACTTATTTCTCTTATTATTATCAATCTAACTCATATTATTAGCCATATTATGCTTATATGATCGATAGAACGACAATTACTATACTTATTACACTCACTGCTATCAATCTAACTCATATTATTAGCCATATTATGTTTATATGATCGGTAGAATGATAATTACTATACTTATTATTCTTATTATTATCAATCTAACTCATATTATTAATCATATTATGCAGATATGATCGATAGAACTACAATTAGTATGCTCATTACTCTTATTTTTATCAATCTAACTCATATTATTCGCCATATTATGCTTATATGATCGATAGAACGACAATTACTATACTTATTACACTCACTGTTATCAATCTAACTCATATTATTAGCCATATTATGCTTATATGATCGATAGAACGACAATTACTATACTTATTACTCTTATTATTATCAATGGAACTCATATTATTAGCCATATTGTGCTTATATGATCGATAGAACGACAATTACTATACTTATTACTCTTATTATTATCAATGGAACTCATATTATTAGCCATATTGTGCTTATATGATCGATAGAACGACAATTACTATACTTATTACACTCACTGTTATCAATCCACCTCATATTATTAACCATATTATGCAGATATGATCGATAGAACGACAATTTCTATACTCATTACTCTTATTGTTATCAATCTAACTCATATTATTAGCCATATTATGGTTATATGATCGATAGAACGACAATTACTATACTTATTACTCTTATTATTATCAATGGAACTCATATTATTAGCCATATTGTGCTTATATGATCGATAGAACGACAATTACTATACTTATTACACTCACTATTATCAATCTAACTGAGATTATTTACCATGTTATGCTTATATGATCGTTGGGCGACAATTACTATACTCATTACTCTTATTATTATCAATCTAACTCATATTATTAGCCATATTATGCTTATATGATCGATAGAACGAAAATTACTATACTCATTACTCTTATTATTATCAATCTAACTCATATTATTATCCATATTATGCTTATATGATCGATAGAACGACAATTACTATACTTATTACACTCACTGTTATCGATCCAACTCATATTATTAACCATATTATGCAGATATGATCGATAGAACGACAATTACTATACTTATTACACTCACTGCTCGCAATCTAACTCATATTATTAGCCATATTATGTTTATATGATCGGTAGAATGATAATTACTATACTTATTACTCTTATTATTATCAATCTAACTCATATTGTTAATCATATTATGCAGATATGATCGATAGAACTACAATTACTATACTCATTTCACTTATTTTTATCAATCTACCTCATATTATTCGCCATATTATGCTTATATGATCGATTGAACGACAATTACTATACTTATTACACTCACTGTTATCAATCTAACTCATATTATTAACCATATTATGCTTATATGATCGATAGAACGACAATTACTATACTTATTACACTCACTATTATCAATCTAACTCATATTATTAGCCATATTATAGTTATATGACCGATAGAACGACAATTACTATACTTATTACACTCACTATTATCAATCTAACTGAGATTATTAACCATGTTATGCTTATATGATCGTTGGGCGACAATTACTGCACTCATTACTCTTATTATTATCAATCTAACTCATATTATTAGCCATATTATGCTTATATGATCGATAGAACGACAATTACTATACTTATTACACTCACTGCTATCAATCTAACTCATATTATTCGCCATATTATGCTTATATGATCGATAGAACGACAATTACTATACTTATTACACTCACTGTTATCAATCTAACTCATATTAATAGCCATATTATGCTTATATGATCGATAGAACGACAATTACTATACTTATTTCTCCTATTATTATCAATCTACCTCACATTATTCGCCATATTATGCTTATATGATTGATAGAACGACAATAACTATACTTATTACACTCACTGCTATCAATCTAACTCATATTATTAGCCATATTATGCTTATATGATAGATAGAACGACAATTACTATACCTATTACACTCACTGTTATCAATCCACCTCATATTATTAACCATATTATGCAGATGTGATCGATAGAACGACAATTACTATACTTTTTACTCTTATTATTATCAATCTAACTCATATTATTAGCCATATTATGCTTATATGATCGATAGAACGACAATTTCTATACTCATTACTCTTATTGTTATCAATCTTACTCATATTATTAGCCATATTATGCTTATATGATCGATAGAACGACAATTACTATACTTATTACACTCACTGTTATCAATCCAACTCATATTATTAGCCATATTATGCTTATATGATCGATAGAACGACAATTACTATACTTATTACACTCACTGTTATCAATCTAACTCATATTATTAGCCATATTATGCTTATATGATCGATAGAACGAGAATTACTATACTTACTACACTCACTATTATCAATCTAACTCATATTATTAACCATGTTATGCAGATATGATCGATAGAACGACAATTACTATACTTATTACTCTTATTATTATCAATGGAACTCATATTATTAGCCATATTGTGCTTATATGATCGATAGAACGACAGTTACTATACTTATTACTCTTATTATTATCAATGGAACTCATATTATTAGCCATATTGTGCTTATATGATCGATAGAACGACAATTACTATACTTATTACACTCACTGTTATCAATCTAACTCATATTATTAGCCATATTATGCTTATATGATCGATAGAACGACAATTACTATACTTATTACTCTTATTATTATCAATGGAACTCATATTATTAGCCATATTGTGCTTATATGATCGATAGAACGACAGTGACTATACTTATTACTCTTATTATTATCAATGGAACTCATATTATTAGCCATATTGTGCTTATATGATCGATAGAACGACAATTACTATACTTATTACACTCACTTTTATCAATCCACCTCATATTATTAACCATATTATGCAGATATGATCGATAGAACGACAATTACTATACTTTTTACTCTTATTATTATCAATCTAACTCATATTATTAGCCATATTATGCTTATATGATCGATAGAACGACAATTTCTATACTCATTACTCTTATTATTATCAATCTAACTCATATTATTAGCCATATTATGCTTATATGATCGATAGAACGACAATTACTATACTCATTACTCTTATTGCTATCAATCTAACTCATATTATTAGCCATATTATGCTTATATGATCGATAGAACGACAATTACTATACTTATTACACTCACTGCTATCAATCTAACTCATATTATTAGCCATATTATGTTTATATGATCGGTAGAATGATAATTACTATACTTATTATTCTTATTATTATCAATCTAACTCATATTATTAATCATATTATGCAGATATGATCGATAGAACTACAATTACTATACTCATTACTCTTATTTTTATCAATCTAACTCATATTATTCGCCATATTATGCTTATATGATCGATACAACGACAATTACTATACTTATTACACTCACTGTTATCAATCTAACTCATATTATTAGCCATATTATGCTTATATGATCGATAGAACGACAATTACTATACTTATTACTCTTATTATTATCAATGGAACTCATATTATTAGCCATATTGTGCTTCTATGATCGATAGAACGACAATTACTATACTTATTACACTCACTGTTATCAATCCAACTCATATTATTAGCCATATTATGTTTATATGATCGGTAGAATGATAATTACTATACTTATTATTCTTATTATTATCAATCTAACTCATATTATTAATCATATTATGCAGATATGATCGATAGAACTACAATTACTATACTCATTACTCTTATTTTTATCAATCTAACTCATATTATTCGCCATATTATGCTTATATGATCGATAGAACGACAATTACTATACTTATTACACTCACTGTTATCAATCTAACTCATATTATTAGCCATATTATGCTTATATGATCGATAGAACGACAATTACTATACTTATTACACTCACTGTTATCAATCCAACGCATATTATTAGCCATATTATGCTTATATGATCGATAGAACGACAATTACTATACTCATTACTCTTATTATTATCAATCTAACTCATATTATTAGCCATATTATGCTTATATGATCGATAGAACGACAATTACTATACTTATTTCTCTTATTATTATCAATCTAACTCATATTATTAGCCATATTATGCTTATATGATCGATAGAACGACAATTACTATACTTATTACACTCACAGCTATCAATCTAACTCATATTATTAGCCATATTATGTTTATATGATCGGTAGAATGATAATTACTATACTTATTATTCTTATTATTATCAATCTAACTCATATTATTAATCATATTATGCAGATATGATCGATAGAACTACAATTACTATACTCATTACTCTTATTTTTATCAATCTAACTCATATTATTCGCCATATTATGCTTATATGATCGATAGAACGACAATTACTATACTTATTACACTCACTGTTATCAATCTAACTCATATTATTAGCCATATTATGCTTATATGATCGATAGAACGACAATTACTATACTTATTACTCTTATTATTATCAACGGAACTCATATTATTAGCCATATTGTGCTTATATGATCGATAGAACGACAATTACTATACATATTACTCTTATTATTATCAATGGAACTCATATTATTAGCCATATTGTGCTTATATGATCGATAGAACGACAATTACTATACTTATTGCACTCACTTTTATCAATCCACCTCATATTATTAACCATATTATGCAGATATGATCGATAGAACGACAATTACTATACTTTTTACTCTTATTATTATCAATCTAACTCATATTATTAGCCATATTATGCTTATATGATCGATAGAACGACAATTACTATACTTATTACACTCAATGCTATCAATCTAACTCATATTATTAGCCATATTATGTTTATATGATCGGTAGAATGATAATTACTATACTTATTATTCTTATTATTATCAATCTAACTCATATTATTAATCATATTATGCAGATATGATCGATAGAACTACAATTACTATACTCATTACTCTTATTTTTATCAATCTAACTCATATTATTCGCCATATTATGCTTATATGATCGATACAACGACAATTACTATACTTATTACACTCACTGTTATCAATCTAACTCATATTATTAGCCATATTATGCTTATATGATCGATAGAACGACAATTTCTATACTCATTACTCTTATTGTTATCAATCTTACTCATATTATTAGCCATATTATGCTTATATGATCGATAGAACGACAATTACTATACTTATTACACTCACTGTTATCAATCCAACTCATATTATTAGCCATATTATGCTTATATGATCGATAGAACGACAATTACTATACTTATTACACTCACTGTTATCAATCTAACTCATATTATTAGCCATATTATGCTTATATGATCGATAGAACGAGAATTACTATACTTACTACACTCACTCTTATCAATCTAACTCATATTATTAACCATGTTATGCTTATATGATCGATAGAACGACAATTTCTATACTTATTACTCTTATTATTATCAATGGAACTCATATTATTAGCCATATTGTGCTTATATGATCGATAGAACGACAGTGACTATACTTATTACTCTTATTATTATCAATGGAACTCATATTATTAGCCATATTGTGCTTATATGATCGATAGAACGACAATTACTATACTTATTACACTCACTTTTATCAATCCACCTCATATTATTAACCATATTATGCAGATATGATCGATAGAACGACAATTACTATACTTTTTACTCTTATTATTATCAATCTAACTCATATTATTAGCCATATTATGCTTATATGATCGATAGAACGACAATTTCTATACTCATTACTCTTATTATTATCAATCTAACTCATATTATTAGCCATATTATGCTTATATGATCGATAGAACGACAATTACTATACTCATTACTCTTATTGCTATCAATCTAACTCATATTATTAGCCATATTATGCTTATATGATCGATAGAACGACAATTACTATACTTATTACACTCACTGCTATCAATCTAACTCATATTATTAGCCATATTATGTTTATATGATCGGTAGAATGATAATTACTATACTTATTATTCTTATTATTATCAATCTAACTCATATTATTAATCATATTATGCAGATATGATCGATAGAACTACAATTACTATACTCATTACTCTTATTTTTATCAATCTAACTCATATTATTCGCCATATTATGCTTATATGATCGATACAACGACAATTACTATACTTATTACACTCACTGTTATCAATCTAACTCATATTATTACCCATATTATGCTTATATGATCGATAGAACGACAATTACTATACTTATTACTCTTATTATTATCAATGGAACTCATATTATTAGCCATATTGTGCTTCTATGATCGATAGAACGACAATTACTATACTTATTACACTCACTGTTATCAATCCAACTCATATTATTAGCCATATTATGTTTATATGATCGGTAGAATGATAATTACTATACTTATTATTCTTATTATTATCAATCTAACTCATATTATTAATCATATTATGCAGATATGATCGATAGAACTACAATTACTATACTCATTACTCTTATTTTTATCAATCTAACTCATATTATTCGCCATATTATGCTTATATGATCGATAGAACGACAATTACTATACTTATTACACTCACTGTTATCAATCTAACTCATATTATTAGCCATATTATGCTTATATGATCGATAGAACGACAATTACTATACTTATTACACTCACTGTTATCAATCCAACGCATATTATTAGCCATATTATGCTTATATGATCGATAGAACGACAATTACTATACTCATTACTCTTATTATTATCAATCTAACTCATATTATTAGCCATATTATGCTTATATGATCGATAGAACGACAATTACTATACTTATTTCTCTTATTATTATCAATCTAACTCATATTATTAGCCATATTATGCTATATGATCGATAGAACGACAATTACTATACTTATTACACTCACTGTTATCAATCTAACTCATATTATTAGCCATATTATGCTTATATGATCGATAGAACGACAATTACTATACTTATTACTCTTATTATTATCAACGGAACTCATATTATTAGCCATATTGTGCTTATATGATCGATAGAACGACAATTACTATACATATTACTCTTATTATTATCAATGGAACTCATATTATTAGCCATATTGTGCTTATATGATCAATAGAACGACAATTACTATACTTATTGCACTCACTTTTATCAATCCACCTCATATTATTAACCATATTATGCAGATATGATCGATAGAACGACAATTACTATACTTTTTACTCTTATTATTATCAATCTAACTCATATTATTAGCCATATTATGCTTATATGATCGATAGAACGACAATTTCTATACTCATTACTCTTATTATTATCAATCTAACTCATATTATTCGCCATATTATGCTATATGATCGATAGAACGACAATTACTATACTTTTTACTCTTATTATTATCAATCTAACTCATATTATTAGCCATATTATGCTTATATGATCGATAGAACGACAATTACTATACTTTTTACTCTTATTATTATCAATCTAACTCATATTATTAGCCATATTATGCTTATATGATCGATAGAACGACAATTACTATACTCATTACTCTTATTGCTATCAATCTAACTCATATTATTAGCCATATTATGCTTATATGATCGATAGAACGACAATTACTATACTTATTACACTCACTGCTATCAATCTAACTCATATTATTAGCCATATTATGTTTATATGATCGGTAGAATGATAATTACTATACTTATTATTCTTATTATTATCAATCTAACTCATATTATTAATCATATTATGCAGATATGATCGATAGAACTACAATTACTATACTCATTACTCTTATTTTTATCAATCTAACTCATATTATTCGCCATATTATGCTTATATGATCGATAGAACGACAATTACTATACTTATTACTCTTATTATTATCAATGGAACTCATATTATTAGCCATATTGTGCTTATATGATCGATAGAACGACAGTTACTATACTTATTACTCTTATTATTATCAATGGAACTCATATTATTAGCCATATTGTGCTTATATGATCGATAGAACGACAATTACTATACTTATTACACTCACTGTTATCAATCCACCTCATATTATTAACCATATTATGCAGATATGATCGATAGAACGACAATTACTATACTTTTTACTCTTATTATTATCAATCTAACTCATATTATTAGCCATATTATGCTTATATGATCGATAGAACGACAATTTCTATACTCATTACTCTTATTGTTATCAATCTAACTCATATTATTAGCCATATTATGGTTATATGATCGATAGAACGACAATTACTATACTTATTACACTCACTGTTATCAATCCAACTCATATTATTAACCATATTATGCAGATATGATCGATAGAACGACAATTACTATACTCATTACTCTTATTATTATCAATCTAACTCATATTGTTAATCATATTATGCAGATATGATCGATAGAACTACAATTACTATACACATTACTCTTATTTTTATCAATCTACCTCATATTATTCGCCATATTATGCTTATATGATCGATAGAACGACAATTACTATACTTATTACACTCACTGTTATCAATCTAACTCATATTATTAGCCATATTATGCTTATATGATCGATAGAACGACAATTACTATACTTACTACACTCACTATTATCAATCTAACTCATATTATTAACCATGTTATGCAGATATGATCGATAGAACGACAATTACTATACTTATTACTCTTATTATTATCAATGGAACTCATATTATTAGCCATGTTATGCTTATATGATCGATAGAACGACAATTACTATACTCATTACTCTTATTATTATCAATCTAACTCATATTATTAGCCATATTATGCTTATATGATCGATAGAACGACAATTACTATACTTATTTCTCTTATTATTATCAATCTAACTCATATTATTAGCCATATTATGCTTATATGATCGATAGAACGACAATTACTATACTTATTACACTCACTGCTATCAATCTAACTCATATTATTAGCCATATTATGTTTATATGATCGGTAGAATGATAATTACTATACTTATTATTCTTATTATTATCAATCTAACTCATATTATTAATCATATTATGCAGATATGATCGATAGAACTACAATTACTATACTCATTACTCTTATTTTTATCAATCTAACTCATATTATTCGCCATATTATGCTTATATGATCGATAGAACGACAATTACTATACTTATTACACTCACTGTTATCAATCTAACTCATATTATTAGACATATTATGCTTATATGATCGATAGAACGACAATTACTATACTTACTACACTTACTATTATCAATCTAACTCATATTATTAACCATGTTATGCAGATATGATCGATAGAACGACAATTACTATACTTATTACTCTTATTATTATCAATGGAACTCATATTATTAGCCATATTGTGCTTATATGATCGATAGAACGACAATTACTATACTCATTACTCTTATTATTATCAATCTAACTCATATTATTAGCCATATTATGCTTATATGATCGATAGAACGACAATTACTATACTTATTTCTCTTATTATTATCAATCTAACTCATATTATTAGCCATATTATGCTTATATGATCGATAGAACGACAATTACTATACTTATTACACTCACTGCTATCAATCTAACTCATATTATTAGCCATATTATGTTTATATGACCGGTAGAATGATAATTACTATACTTATTATTCTTATTATTATCAATCTAACTCATATTATTAATCATATTATGCAGATATGATCGATAGAACTACAATTACTCTACTCATTACTCTTATTTTTATCAATCTAACTCATATTATTCGCCATATTATGCTTATATGATCGATAGAACGACAATTACTATACTTATTACACTCACTGTTATCAATCTAACTCATATTATTAGCCATATTATGCTTATATGATCGATAGAACGACAATTACTATACTTATTACTCTTATTATTATCAATGGAACTCATATTATTAGCCATATTGTGCTTATATGATCGATAGAACGACAATTACTATACATATTACTCTTATTATTATCAATGGAACTCATATTATTAGCCATATTGTGCTTATATGATCGATAGAACGACAATTACTATACTCATTACTCTTATTATTATCAATCTAACTCATATTATTAGCCATATTATGCTTATATGATCGATAGAACGACAATTACTATACTTATTTCTCTTATTATTATCAATCTAACTCATATTATTAGCCATATTATGCTTATATGATCGATAGAACGACAATTACTATACTTATTACACTCACTGCTATCAATCTAACTCATATTATTAGCCATATTATGTTTATATGACCGGTAGAATGATAATTACTATACTTATTATTCTTATTATTATCAATCTAACTCATATTATTAATCATATTATGCAGATATGATCGATAGAACTACAATTACTCTACTCATTACTCTTATTTTTATCAATCTAACTCATATTATTCGCCATATTATGCTTATATGATCGATAGAACGACAATTACTATACTTATTACACTCACTGTTATCAATCTAACTCATATTATTAGCCATATTATGCTTATATGATCGATAGAACGACAATTACTATACTTATTACTCTTATTATTATCAATGGAACTCATATTATTAGCCATATTGTGCTTATATGATCGATAGAACGACAATTACTGTACATATTACTCTTATTATTATCAATGGAACTCATATTATTAGCCATATTGTGCTTATATGATCGATAGAACGACAATTACTATACTTATTACACTCACTTTTATCAATCCACCTCATATTATTAACCATATTATGCAGATATGATCGATAGAACGACAATTACTGTACTTTTTACTCTTATTATTATCAATCTAACTCATATTATTAGCCATATTATGCTTATATGATCGATAGAACGACAATTTCTATACTCATTACTCTTATTATTATCAATCTAACTCATATTATTCGCCATATTATGCTATATGATCGATAGAACGACAATTACTATACTTTTTACTCTTATTATTATCAATCTAACTCATATTATTAGCCATATTATGCTTATATGATCGATAGAACGACAATTACTATACTCATTACTCTTATTATTATCAATCTAACTCATATTATTATCCATATTATGCTTATATGATCGATAGAACGACAATTACTATACTTATTACACTCACTGTTATCGATCCAACTCATATTATTAACCATATTATGCAGATATGATCGATAGAACGACAATTACTATACTCATTACTCTTATTATTATCAATCTAACTCATATTATTAGCCATATTATGCTTATATGATCGATAGTACGACAATTACTATACTTATTACACTCACTGTTATCAATCCACCTCATATTATTAACCATATTATGCAGATATGATCGATAGAACGACAATTACTATACTTTTTACTCTTATTATTATCAATCTAACTCATATTATTAGCCATATTATGCTTATATGATCGATAGAACGACAATTTCTATACTCATTACTCTTATTGTTATCAATCTTACTCATATTATTATCCATATTATGCTTATATGATCGATAGAACGACAATTACTATACTTATTACACTCACTGTTATCAATCCAACTCATATTATTAGCCATATTATGCTTATATGATCGATAGAACGACAATTACTATACTTATTACTCTTATTATTATCAATGGAACTCATATTATTAGCCATGTTATGCTTATATGATCGATAGAACGACAATTACTATACTCATTACTCTTATTATTATCAATCTAACTCATATTATTAGCCATATTATGCTTATATGATCGATAGAACGACAATTACTATACTTATTTCTCTTATTATTATCAATCTAACTCATATTATTCGCCATATTATGCTTATATGATCGATAGAACGACAATTACTATACTTATTACACTCACTGCTATCAATCTAACTCATATTATTAGCCATATTATGTTTATATGATCGGTAGAATGATAATTACTATACTTATTATTCTTATTATTATCAATCTAACTCATATTATTAATCATATTATGCAGATATGATCGATAGAACTACAATTACTATACTCATTACTCTTATTTTTATCAATCTAACTCATATTATTCGCCATATTATGCTTATATGATCGATAGAACGACAATTTCTATACTCATTACTCTTATTGTTATCAATCTAACTCATATTATTAGCCATATTATGGTTATATGATCGATAGAACGACAACTACTATACTTATTACTCTTATTATTATCAATGGAACTCATATTATTAGCCATATTGTGCTTATATGATCGATAGAACCACAATTACTATACTTATTACACTCACTATTATCAATCTAACTGAGATTATTTACCATGTTATGCTTATATGATCGTTGGGCGACAATTACTATACTCATTACTCTTATTATTATCAATCTAACTCATATTATTGGCCATATTATGCTTATATGATCGATAGAACGAAAATTACTATACTCATTACTCTTATTATTATCAATCTAACTCATATTATTATCCATATTATGCTTATATGATCGATAGAACGACAATTACTATACTTATTACACTCACTGTTATCGATCCAACTCATATTATTAACCATATTATGCAGATATGATCGATAGAACGACAATTACTATACTTATTACACTCACTGCTCGCAATCTAACTCATATTATTAACCATATTATGCTTATATGATCGATAGAACGACAATTACTATACTTATTACACTCACTATTATCAATCTAACTCATATTATTAGCCATATTATAGTTATATGACCGATAGAACGACAATTACTATACTTATTACACTCACTATTATCAATCTAACTGAGATTATTAACCATGTTATGCTTATATGATCGTTGGGCGACAATTACTGCACTCATTACTCTTATTATTATCAATCTAACTCATATTATTAGCCATATTATGCTTATATGATCGATAGAACGACAATTACTATACTTATTACACTCACTGCTATCAATCTAACTCATATTATTCGCCATATTATGCTTATATGATCGATAGAACGACAATTGCTATACTTATTACACTCACTGTTATCAATCTAACTCATATTAATAGCCATATTATGCTTATATGATCGATAGAACGACAATTACTATACTTATTTCTCTTATTATTATCAATCTACCTCACATTATTCGCCATATTATGCTTATATGATCGATAGAACGACAATTACTATACTTATTACACTCACTGCTATCAATCTAACTCATATTATTAGCCATATTATGCTTATATGATAGATAGAACGACAATTACTATACTTATTATTCTTATTATTATCAATCTAACTCATATTATTAATCATATTATGCAGATATGATCGATAGAACTACAATTACTATGCTCATTACTCTTATTTTTATCAATCTAACTCATATTATTCGCCATATTATGCTTATATGATCGATAGAACGACAATTACTATACTTATTACACTCACTGTTATCAATCTAACTCATATTATTAGCCATATTATGCTTATATGATCGATAGAACGACAATTACTATACTTATTACACTCACTGCTATCAATCTAACTCATATTATTAGCCATATTATGTTTATATGATCGGTAGAATGATAATTACTATACTTATTATTCTTATTATTATCAATCTAACTCATATTATTAATCATATTATGCAGATATGATCGATAGAACTACAATTACTATGCTCATTACTCTTATTTTTATCAATCTAACTCATATTATTCGCCATATTATGCTTATATGATCGATAGAACGACAATTTCTATACTCATTACTCTTATTGTTATCAATCTAACTCATATTATTAGCCATATTATGGTTATATGATCGATAGAACGACAATTACTATACTTATTACTCTTATTATTATCAATGGAACTCATATTATTAGCCATATTGTGCTTATATGATCGATAGAACGACAATTACTATACTTATTACACTCACTATTATCAATCTAACTGAGATTATTTACCATGTTATTCTTATATGATCGTTGGGCGACAATTACTATACTCATTACTCTTATTATTATCAATCTAACTCATATTATTAGCCATATTATGCTTATATGATCGATAGAACGAAAATCACTATACACATTACTCTTATTATTATCAATCTAACTCATATTATTATCCATATTATGCTTATATGATCGATAGAACGACAATTACTATACTTATTACACTCACTGTTATCGATCCAACTCATATTATTAACCATATTATGCAGATATGATCGATAGAACGACAATTACTATACTCATTACTCTTATTATTATCAATCTAACTCATATTATTAGCCATGTTATGCTTATATGATCGATAGTACGACAATTACTATACTTATTACACTCACTATTATCAATCTAACTCATATTATTAGCCATATTATGCTTATATGATCGATAGAACGACAATTACTATACTTATTACACTCACTGCTCGCAATCTAACTCATATTATTAGCCATATTATGTTTATATGATCGGTAGAATGATAATTACTATACTTATTACTCTTATTATTATCAATCTAACTCATATTGTTAATCATATTATGCAGATATGATCGATAGAACTACAATTACTATACTCATTTCTCTTATTTTTATCAATCTACCTCATATTATTCGCCATATTATGCTTATATGATCGATTGAACGACAATTACTATACTTATTACACTCACTGTTATTAATCTAACTCATATTATTAACCATATTATGCTTATATGATCGATAGAACGACAATTACTATACTTATTACACTCACTATTATCAATCTAACTCATATTATTAGCCATATTATAGTTGTATGACCGATAGAACGAAAATTACTATACTTATTACACTCACTATTATCAATCTAACTGAGATTATTAACCATGTTATGCTTATATGATCGTTGGGCGACAATTACTGCACTCATTACTCTTATTATTATCAATCTAACTCATATTATTAGCCATATTATGCTTATATGATCGATAGAACGACAATTACTATACTTATTACACTCACTGCTATCAATCTAACTCATATTATTCGCCATATTATGCTTATATGATCGATAGAACGACAATTACTATACTTATTACACTCACTGTTATCAATCTAACTCATATTAATAGCCATATTATGCTTACATGATCGATAGAACGACTATTACTATACTTATTTCTCTTATTATTATCAATCTACCTCACATTATTCGCCATATTATGCTTATATGATCGATAGAACGACAATTACTATACTTATTACACTCACTGCTATCAATCTAACTCATATTATTAGCCATATCATGCTTATATGATAGATAGAGCGACAATTACTATACTTATTACACTCACTGTTATCAATCCAACTCATATTATTAACCATATTATGCAGATGTGATCGATAGAACGACAATTACTATACTCATTACTCTTATTATTATCAATCTAACTCATATTATTAGCCATATTATGCTTATATGATCGATAGTACGACAATTACTATACTTATTACACTCACTATTATCAATCTAACTCATATTATTAATCATGTTATGCAGATATGATCGATAGAACGATAATTACTATACTTATTACTCTTATTATTAACATTCTAACTCATATTATTAGCCATATTATGCTTATATGATCGATAGAACGACAATTACTATACTCATTACTCTTATTATTATCAATCTAACTCATATTATTAGCCATATTATGCTTATATGATCGAAATGACGACAATTACTATACTTATTACACTCACTATTATCAATCTAACTCATATTATTAGCCATATTATGGTTATATGACCGATAGAACGACAATTACTATACTTATTACACTCACTATTATCAATCTAACTCATATTATTAGCCATATTATGCTTATATGATCGATAGAACGACAATTACTATACATATTACACTCACTGCTATCAATCTAACTCATATTATTAGCCATATTATGCTTATATGATCGATAGAACGACAATTACTATACTTATTACACTCACTATTATCAATCTAACTCATATTATTAACCATGTTATGCAGGTATGATCGATAGAACGACAATTACTACACTTATTACTCTTATTATTATCAATGGAACTCATATTATTAGCCATGGTATGCAGATATGATCGATAGAACGACAATTACTATACTTATTACTCTTATTATTATCAATCTAACTCATATTATTAATCATATTATGCAGATATGATCGATAGAACGACAATTACTATACTCATTACTCTTATTGCTATCAATCTAACTCATATTATTAGCCATATTATGCTTATATGATCGATAGAACGACAATTACTATACTTATTTCTCTTATTATTATCAAACTAACTCATATTATTAGCCATATTATGCTTATATGATCGATAGAACGACAATTACTATACTTATTACACTCACTGCTATCAATCTAACTCATATTATTAGCCATATTATGTTTATATGATCGGTAGAATGATAATTACTATACTTATTATTCTTATTATTATCAATCTAACTCATATTATTAATCATATTATGCAGATATGATCGATAGAACTACAATTACTATACTCATTACTCTTATTTTTATCAATCTAACTCATATTATTCGCCATATTATGCTTATATGATCGATAGAACGACAATTACTATACTTATTACTCTTATTATTATCAATGGAACTCATATTATTAGCCATGTTATGCTTATATGATCGATAGAACGACAATTACTATACTCATTACTCTTATTATTATCAATCTAACTCATATTATTAGCCATATTATGCTTATATGATCGATAGAACGACAATTACTATACTTATTTCTCTTATTATTATCAATCTAACTCATATTATTAGCCATATTATGCTTATATGATCGATAGAACGACAATTACTATACTTATTACACTCACTGCTATCAATCTAACTCATATTATTAGCCATATTATGTTTATATGATCGGTAGAATGATAATTACTATACTTATTATTCTTATTATTATCAATCTAACTCATATTATTAATCATATTATGCAGATATGATCGATAGAACTACAATTACTATACTCATTACTCTTATTTTTATCAATCTAACTCATATTAATCGCCATATTATGCTTATATGATCGATAGAACGACAATTTCTATACTCATTACTCTTATTGTTATCAATCTAACTCATATTATTAGCCATATTATGGTTATATGATCGATAGAACGACAATTACTATACTTATTACTCTTATTATTATCAATGGAACTCATATTATTAGCCATATTGTGCTTATATGATCGATAGAACCACAATTACTATACTTATTACACTCACTATTATCAATCTAACTGAGATTATTTACCATGTTATGCTTATATGATCGTTGGGCGACAATTACTATACTCATTACTCTTATTATTATCAATCTAACTCATATTATTATCCATATTATGCTTATATGGTCGATAGAACGACAATTACTATACTTATTACACTCACTGTTATCGATCCAACTCATATTATTAACCATATTATGCAGATATGATCGATAGAACGACAATTACTATACTTATTACACTCACTGCTCGCAATCTAACTCATATTATTAGCCATATTATGTTTATATGATCGGTAGAATGATAATTACTATACTTATTACTCTTATTATTATCAATCTAACTCATATTGTTAATCATATTATGCAGATATGATCGATAGAACTACAATTACTATACTCATTTCTCTTATTTTTATCAATCTACCTCATATTATTCGCCATATTATGCTTATATGATCGATTGAACGACAATTACTATACTTATTACACTCACTGTTATCAATCTAACTCATATTATTAACCATATTATGCTTATATGATCGATAGAACGACAATTACTATACTTATTACACTCACTATTATCAATCTAACTCATATTATTAGCCATATTATAGTTATATGACCGATAGAACGACAATTACTATACTTATTACACTCACTATTATCAATCTAACTGAGATTATTAACCATGTTATGCTTATATGATCGTTGGGCGACAATTACTGCACTCATTACTCTTATTATTATCAATCTAACTCATATTATTAGCCATATTATGCTTATATGATCGATAGAACGACAATTACTATACTTATTACACTCACTGCTATCAATCTAACTCATATTATTCGCCATATTATGCTTATATGATCGATAGAACGACAATTACTATACTTACTACTCTCACTGTTATCAATCTAACTCATATTATTAGCCATATTATGTTTATATGATCGGTAGAATGATAATTACTATACTTATTACTCTTATTATTATCAATCTAACTCATATTGTTAATCATATTATGCTTATATGATCGATAGAACGACAATTACTATACCTATTTCTCTTATTATTATCAATCTAACTCATATTATTAGCCATATTATGCTTATATGATCGATAGAACGACAACTACTATACTTATTACACTTACTGCTATCAATCTAACTCATATTATTAACCATATTATGTTTATATGATCGGTAGAATGATAATTACTATACTTATTATTCTTATTATTATCAATCTAATTCATATTATTAACCATATTATGCAGATATGATCGATAGAGCGACAATTACTATACTCATTACTCTTATTATTATCAATCTAACTCATATTATTAGCCATATTATGCTTATATGATCGAAATGACGACAATTACTATACTTATTACACTCACTATTATCAATCTAACTCATATTATTAGCCATATTATGGTTATATGACCGATAGAACGACAATTACTATACTTATTACACTCACTATTATCAATCTAACTCATATTATTAGCCATATTATGCTTATATGATCGATAGAACGACAATTACTATACATATTACACTCACTGCTATCAATCTAACTCATATTATTAGCCATATTATGCTTATATGATCGATAGAACGACAATTACTATACTTATTACACTCACTATTATCAATCTAACTCATATTATTAACCATGTTATGCAGGTATGATCGATAGAACGACAATTACTACACTTATTACTCTTATTATTATCAATGGAACTCATATTATTAGCCATGGTATGCAGATATGATCGATAGAACGACAATTACTATACTTATTACTCTTATTATTATCAATCTAACTCATATTATTAATCATATTATGCAGATATGATCGATAGAACTACAATTACTATACTCGTTACTCTTATTTTTATCAATCTACCTCATATTATTCGCCATATTATGCTTATATGATCGATAGAACGACAATTACTATACTTATTACACTCACTGTTATCAATCTAACTCATATTATTAGCCATATTATGGTTATATGACCGATAGAACGACAATTACTATACTTATTACACTCACTGCTATCAATCTAACTCATATTAATAGCCATATTATGTTTATATGATCGGTAGAATGATAATTACTATACTTATTATTCTTATTATTATCAATCTAACTCATATTATTAACCATGTTATGCAGGTATGATCGATAGAACGACAATTACTACACTTATTACTCTTATTATTATCAATGGAACTCATCTTATTAGCCATGGTATGCAGATATGATCGATAGAACGACAATTACTATACTTATTACTCTTATTATTATCAATCTAACTCATATTATTAATCATATTATGCAGATATGATCGATAGAACGACAATTACTATACTCATTACTCTTATTGCTATCAATCTAACTCATATTATTAGCCATATTATGCTTATATGATCGATAGAACGACAATTACTATACTTATTTCTCTTATTATTATCAAACTAACTCATATTATTAGCCATATTATGCTTATATGATCGATAGAACGACAATTACTATACATATTACACTCACTGCTATCAATCTAACTCATATTATTAGCCATATTATGCTTATATGATCGATAGAACGACAATTACTATACTTATTACACTCACTATTATCAATCTAACTCATATTATTAACCATGTTATGCAGGTATGATCGATAGAACGACAATTACTACACTTATTACTCTTATTATTATCAATGGAACTCATATTATTAGCCATGGTATGCAGATATGATCGATAGAACGACAATTACTATACTTATTACTCTTATTATTATCAATCTAACTCATATTATTAATCATATTATGCAGATATGATCGATAGAACGACAATTACTATACTCATTACTCTTATTGCTATCAATCTAACTCATATTATTAGCCATATTATGCTTATATGATCGATAGAACGACAATTACTATACTTATTTCTCTTATTATTATCAAACTAACTCATATTATTAGCCATATTATGCTTATATGATCGATAGAACGACAATTACTATACTTATTACACTCACTGCTATCAATCTAACTCATATTATTAGCCATATTATGTTTATATGATCGGTAGAATGATAATTACTATACTTATTATTCTTATTATTATCAATCTAACTCATATTATTAATCATATTATGCAGATATGATCGATAGAACTACAATTACTATACTCATTACTCTTATTTTTATCAATCTAACTCATATTATTCGCCATATTATGCTTATATGATCGATAGAACGACAATTACTATACTTATTACTCTTATTATTATCAATGGAACTCATATTATTAGCCATGTTATGCTTATATGATCGATAGAACGACAATTACTATACTCATTACTCTTATTATTATCAATCTAACTCATATTATTAGCCATATTATGCTTATATGATCGATAGAACGACAATTACTATACTTATTTCTCTTATTATTATCAATCTAACTCATATTATTAGCCATATTATGCTTATATGATCGATAGAACGACAATTACTATACTTATTACACTCACTGCTATCAATCTAACTCATATTATTAGCCATATTATGTTTATATGATCGGTAGAATGATAATTACTATACTTATTATTCTTATTATTATCAATCTAACTCATATTATTAATCATATTATGCAGATATGATCGATAGAACTACAATTACTATACTCATTACTCTTATTTTTATCAATCTAACTCATATTAATCGCCATATTATGCTTATATGATCGATAGAACGACAATTTCTATACTCATTACTCTTATTGTTATCAATCTAACTCATATTATTAGCCATATTATGGTTATATGATCGATAGAACGACAATTACTATACTTATTACTCTTATTATTATCAATGGAACTCATATTATTAGCCATATTGTGCTTATATGATCGATAGAACCACAATTACTATACTTATTACACTCACTATTATCAATCTAACTGAGATTATTTACCATGTTATGCTTATATGATCGTTGGGCGACAATTACTATACTCATTACTCTTATTATTATCAATCTAACTCATATTATTAGCCATATTATGCTTATATGATCGATAGAACGAAAATTACTATACTCATTACTCTTATTATTATCAATCTAACTCATATTATTATCCATATTATGCTTATATGGTCGATAGAACGACAATTACTATACTTATTACACTCACTGTTATCGATCCAACTCATATTATTAACCATATTATGCAGATATGATCGATAGAACGACAATTACTATACTTATTACACTCACTGCTCGCAATCTAACTCATATTATTAGCCATATTATGTTTATATGATCGGTAGAATGATAATTACTATACTTATTACTCTTATTATTATCAATCTAACTCATATTGTTAATCATATTATGCAGATATGATCGATAGAACTACAATTACTATACTCATTTCTCTTATTTTTATCAATCTACCTCATATTATTCGCCATATTATGCTTATATGATCGATTGAACGACAATTACTATACTTATTACACTCACTGTTATCAATCTAACTCATATTATTAACCATATTATGCTTATATGATCGATAGAACGACAATTACTATACTTATTACACTCACTATTATCAATCTAACTCATATTATTAGCCATATAATAGTTATATGACCGATAGAACGACAATTACTATACTTATTACACTCACTATTATCAATCTAACTGAGATTATTAACCATGTTATGCTTATATGATCGTTGGGCGACAATTACTGCACTCATTACTCTTATTATTATCAATCTAACTCATATTATTAGCCATATTATGCTTATATGATCGATAGAACGACAATTACTATACTTATTACACTCACTGCTATCAATCTAACTCATATTATTCGCCATATTATGCTTATATGATCGATAGAACGACAATTACTATACTTACTACTCTCACTGTTATCAATCTAACTCATATTATTAGCCATATTATGTTTATATGATCGGTAGAATGATAATTACTATACTTATTACTCTTATTATTATCAATCTAACTCATATTGTTAATCATATTATGCTTATATGATCGATAGAACGACAATTACTATACCTATTTCTCTTATTATTATCAATCTAACTCATATTATTAGCCATATTATGCTTATATGATCGATAGAACGACAACTACTATACTTATTACACTTACTGCTATCAATCTAACTCATATTATTAACCATATTATGTTTATATGATCGGTAGAATGATAATTACTATACTTATTATTCTTATTATTATCAATCTAATTCATATTATTAACCATATTATGCAGATATGATCGATAGAGCGACAATTACTATACTCATTACTCTTATTATTATCAATCTAACTCATATTATTAGCCATATTATGCTTATATGATCGAAATGACGACAATTACTATACTTATTACACTCACTATTATCAATCTAACTCATATTATTAGCCATATTATGGTTATATGACCGATAGAACGACAATTACTATACTTATTACACTCACTATTATCAATCTAACTCATATTATTAGCCATATTATGCTTATATGATCGATAGAACGACAATTACTATACATATTACACTCACTGCTATCAATCTAACTCATATTATTAGCCATATTATGCTTATATGATCGATAGAACGACAATTACTATACTTATTACACTCACTATTATCAATCTAACTCATATTATTAACCATGTTATGCAGGTATGATCGATAGAACGACAATTACTACACTTATTACTCTTATTATTATCAATGGAACTCATATTATTAGCCATGGTATGCAGATATGATCGATAGAACGACAATTACTATACTTATTACTCTTATTATTATCAATCTAACTCATATTATTAATCATATTATGCAGATATGATCGATAGAACTACAATTACTATACTCGTTACTCTTATTTTTATCAATCTACCTCATATTATTCGCCATATTATGCTTATATGATCGATAGAACGACAATTACTATACTTATTACACTCACTGTTATCAATCTAACTCATATTATTAGCCATATTATGGTTATATGACCGATAGAACGACAATTACTATACTTATTACACTCACTGCTATCAATCTAACTCATATTAATAGCCATATTATGTTTATATGATCGGTAGAATGATAATTACTATACTTATTATTCTTATTATTATCAATCTAACTCATATTATTAACCATGTTATGCAGGTATGATCGATAGAACGACAATTACTACACTTATTACTCTTATTATTATCAATGGAACTCATCTTATTAGCCATGGTATGCAGATATGATCGATAGAACGACAATTACTATACTTATTACTCTTATTATTATCAATCTAACTCATATTATTAATCATATTATGCAGATATGATCGATAGAACGACAATTACTATACTCATTACTCTTATTGCTATCAATCTAACTCATATTATTAGCCATATTATGCTTATATGATCGATAGAACGACAATTACTATACTTATTTCTCTTATTATTATCAAACTAACTCATATTATTAGCCATATTATGCTTATATGATCGATAGAACGACAATTACTATACTTATTACACTCACTGCTATCAATCTAACTCATATTATTAGCCATATTATGTTTATATGATCGGTAGAATGATAATTACTATACTTATTATTCTTATTATTATCAATCTAACTCATATTATTAATCATATTATGCAGATATGATCGATAGAACTACAATTACTATACTCATTACTCTTATTTTTATCAATCTAACTCATATTATTCGCCATATTATGCTTATATGATCGATAGAACGACAATTTCTATACTCATTACTCTTATTGTTATCAATCTAACTCATATTATTAGCCATATTATGGTTATATGATCGATAGAACGACAATTACTATACTTATTACTCTTATTATTATCAATGAAACTCATATTATTAGCCATATTGTGGTTATATGATCGATAGAACGACAATTACTATACTTATTACACTCACTATTATCAATCTAACTGAGATTATTAACCATATTATGCAGATATGATCGATAGAACGACAATTACTATACTCATTACTCTTATTGCTATCAATCTAACTCATATTATTAGCCATATTATGCTTATATGATCGATAGAACGACAATTACTATACTTATTTCTCTTATTATTATCAAACTAACTCATATTATTAGCCATATTATGCTTATATGATCGATAGAACGACAATTACTATACTTATTACACTCACTGCTATTAATCTAACTCATATTATTAGCCATATTATGTTTATATGATCGGTAGAATGATAATTACTATACTCATTACTCTTATTATTATCAATCTAACTCATATTATTAGCCATATTATGCTTATATGATCGATAGTACGACAATTACTATACTTATTACACTCACTATTATCAATCTAACTCATATTATTAATCATGTTATGCAGATATGATCGATAGAACTACAATTACTATACTCATTACTCTTATTTTTATCAATCTACCTCATATTATTCGCCATATTATGCTTATATGATCGGTAGAACGACAATTGCTATACTTATTACACTCACTGTTATCAATCTAACTCATATTATTAGCCATATTATGCTTATATGATCGATAGAACGACAATTACTATACTTATTACACTCACTGCTATCAATCTAACTCATATTATTAGCCATATTATGTTTATATGATCGGTAGAATGATAATTACTATACTTATTACTCTTATTATTATCAATCTAACTCATATTGTTAATCATATTATGCAGATATGATCGATAGAACTACAATTACTATACTCATTACTCTTATTTTTATCAATCTACCTCATATTATTCGCCACATTATGCTTATATGATCGATAGAACGACAATTACTATACTTATTACACTCACTGTTATCAATCTAACTCATATTATTAGCCATATTATGCTTATATGATCGATAGAACGACAATTACTATACTTATTACACTCACTATTATCAATCTAACTCATATTATTAGCCATATTATGCTTATATGATCGATAGAACGACAATTACTATACATATTACACTCACTGCTATCAATCTAACTCATATTATTAGCCATATTATGCTTATATGATCGATAGAACGACAATTACTATACTTATTACACTCACTATTATCAATCTAACTCATATTATTAACCATGTTATGCAGGTATGATCGATAGAACGACAATTACTACACTTATTACTCTTATTATTATCAATGGAACTCATATTATTAGCCATGGTATGCAGATATGATCGATAGAACGACAATTACTATACTTATTACTCTTATTATTATCAATCTAACTCATATTATTAATCATATTATGCAGATATGATCGATAGAACTACAATTACTATACTCGTTACTCTTATTTTTATCAATCTACCTCATATTATTCGCCATATTATGCTTATATGATCGATAGAACGACAATTACTATACTTATTACACTCACTGTTATCAATCTAACTCATATTATTAGCCATATTATGGTTATATGATAGATAGAACGACAATTACTATACTTATTACACTCACTGCTATCAATCTAACTCATATTATTAGCCATATTATGTTTATATGATCGGTAGAATGATAATTACTATACTTATTACTCTTATTATTATCAATCTAACTCATATTGTTAATCATATTATGCAGATATGATCGATAGAACTACAATTACTATACTCATTACTCTTATTTTTATCAATCTACCTCATATTATTAGCCATATTATGCTTATATGATCGATAGAACGACAATTACTATACTTATTTCTCTTATTATTATCAAACTAACTCATATTATTAGCCATATTATGCTTATATGATCGATTGAACGACAATTACTATACTTATTACACTCACTGCTATCAATCTAACTCATATTATTAGCCATATTATGTTTATATGATCGGTAGAATGATAATTACTATACTTATTATTCTTATTATTATCAATCTAACTCATATTATTAATCATATTATGCAGATATGATCGATAGAACTACAATTACTATACTCATTACTCTTATTTTTATCAATCTAACTCATATTATTCGCCATATTATGCTTATATGATCGATAGAACGACAATTTCTATACTCATTACTCTTATTGTTATCAATCTAACTCATATTATTAGCCATATTATGGTTATATGATCGATAGAACGACAATTACTATACTTATTACTCTTATTATTATCAATGAAACTCATATTATTAGCCATATTGTGGTTATATGATCGATAGAACGACAATTACTATACTTATTACACTCACTATTATCAATCTAACTGAGATTATTAACCATATTATGCAGATATGATCGATAGAACGACAATTACTATACTCATTACTCTTATTGCTATCAATCTAACTCATATTATTAGCCATATTATGCTTATATGATCGATAGAACGACAATTACTATACTTATTTCTCTTATTATTATCAAACTAACTCATATTATTAGCCATATTATGCTTATATGATCGATAGAACGACAATTACTATACTTATTACACTCACTGCTATTAATCTAACTCATATTATTAGCCATATTATGTTTATATGATCGGTAGAATGATAATTACTATACTCATTACTCTTATTATTATCAATCTAACTCATATTATTAGCCATATTATGCTTATATGATCGATAGTACGACAATTACTATACTTATTACACTCACTATTATCAATCTAACTCATATTATTAATCATGTTATGCAGATATGATCGATAGAACGATAATTACTATACTTATTACTCTTATTATTAACATTCTAACTCATATTATTAGCCATATTATGCTTATATGATCGATAGAACGACAATTACTATACTTATTACTCTCACTGTTATCAATCTAACTCATATTATTAGCCATATTATGCTTATATGATCGATAGAACGACAATTACTATACTTATTACTCTTATTATTATCAATCTAACTCATATTATTAATCATATTATGCAGATATGATCGATAGAACTACAATTACTATACTCATTACTCTTATTTTTATCAATCTACCTCATATTATTCGCCATATTATGCTTATATGATCGGTAGAACGACAATTGCTATACTTATTACACTCACTGTTATCAATCTAACTCATATTATTAGCCATATTATGCTTATATGATCGATAGAACGACAATTACTATACTTATTACACTCACTGCTATCAATCTAACTCATATTATTAGCCATATTATGTTTATATGATCGGTAGAATGATAATTACTATACTTATTACTCTTATTATTATCAATCTAACTCATATTGTTAATCATATTATGCAGATATGATCGATAGAACTACAATTACTATACTCATTACTCTTATTTTTATCAATCTACCTCATATTATTCGCCACATTATGCTTATATGATCGAAATGACGACAATTACTATACTTATTACACTCACTATTATCAATCTAACTCATATTATTAGCCATATTATGCTTATATGATCGATAGAACGACAATTACTATACATATTACACTCACTGCTATCAATCTAACTCATATTATTAGCCATATTATGCTTATATGATCGATAGAACGACAATTACTATACTTATTACACTCACTATTATCAATCTAACTCATATTATTAACCATGTTATGCAGGTATGATCGATAGAACGACAATTACTACACTTATTACTCTTATTATTATCAATGGAACTCATATTATTAGCCATGGTATGCAGATATGATCGATAGAACGACAATTACTATACTTATTACTCTTATTATTATCAATCTAACTCATATTATTAATCATATTATGCAGATATGATCGATAGAACTACAATTACTATACTCGTTACTCTTATTTTTATCAATCTACCTCATATTATTCGCCATATTATGCTTATATGATCGATAGAACGACAATTACTATACTTATTACACTCACTGTTATCAATCTAACTCATATTATTAGCCATATTATGGTTATATGACCGATAGAACGACAATTACTATACTTATTACACTCACTGCTATCAATCTAACTCATATTAATAGCCATATTATGTTTATATGATCGGTAGAATGATAATTACTATACTTATTATTCTTATTATTATCAATCTAACTCATATTATTAACCATGTTATGCAGGTATGATCGATAGAACGACAATTACTACACTTATTACTCTTATTATTATCAATGGAACTCATCTTATTAGCCATGGTATGCAGATATGATCGATAGAACGACAATTACTATACTTATTACTCTTATTATTATCAATCTAACTCATATTATTAATCATATTATGCAGATATGATCGATAGAACGACAATTACTATACTTATTACTCTTATTATTATCAATGGAACTCATATTATTAGCCATGTTATGCTTATATGATCGATAGAACGACAATTACTATACTCATTACTCTTATTATTATCAATCTAACTCATATTATTATCCATATTATGCTTATATGATCGATAGAACGACAATTACTATACTTATTACACTCACTGTTATCGATCCAACTCATATTATTAACCATATTATGCAGATATGATCGATAGAACGACAATTACTATACTTATTACACTCACTGCTCGCAATCTAACTCATATTATTAGCCATATTATGTTTATATGATCGGTAGAATGATAATTACTATACTTATTACTCTTATTATTATCAATCTAACTCATATTGTTAATCATATTATGCAGATATGATCGATAGAACTACAATTACTATACTCATTTCTCTTATTTTTATCAATCTACCTCATATTATTCGCCATATTATGCTTATATGATCGATTGAACGACAATTACTATACTTATTACACTCACTGTTATCAATCTAACTCATATTATTAACCATATTATGCTTATATGATCGATAGAACGACAATTACTATACTTATTACACTCACTATTATCAATCTAACTCATATTATTAGCCATATTATAGTTATATGACCGATAGAACGACAATTACTATACTTATTACACTCACTATTATCAATCTAACTGAGATTATTAACCATGTTATGCTTATATGATCGTTGGGCGACAATTACTGCACTCATTACTCTTATTATTATCAATCTAACTCATATTATTAGCCATATTATGCTTATATGATCGATAGAACGACAATTACTATACTTATTACACTCACTGCTATCAATCTAACTCATATTATTCGCCATATTATGCTTATATGATCGATAGAACGACAATTACTATACTTATTACACTCACTGTTATCAATCTAACTCATATTAATAGCCATATTATGCTTATATGATCGATAGAACGACAATTACTATACTTATTTCTCTTATAATTATCAATCTACCTCACATTATTCGCCATATTATGCTTATATGATCGATAGAACGACAATTACTATACTTATTACACTCACTGCTATCAATCTAACTCATATTATTAGCCATATTATGCTTATATGATAGATAGAACGACAATTACTATACTTATTATTCTTATTATTATCAATCTAACTCATATTATTAATCATATTATGCAGATATGATCGATAGAAGTACAATTACTATGCTCATTACTCTTATTTTTATCAATCTAACTCATATTATTCGCCATATTATGCTTATATGATCGATAGAACGACAATTACTATACTTATTACACTCAGTGTTATCAATCTAACTCATATTATTAGCCATATTATGCTTATATGATCGATAGAACGACAATTACTATACTTATTACACTCACTGCTATCAATCTAACTCATATTATTAGCCATATTATGTTTATATGATCGGTAGAATGATAATTACTATACTTATTATTCTTATTATTATCAATCTAACTCATATTATTAATCATATTATGCAGATATGATCGATAGAACTACAATTACTATGCTCATTACTCTTATTTTTATCAATCTAACTCATATTATTCGCCATATTATGCTTATATGATCGATAGAACGACAATTTCTATACTCATTACTCTTATTGTTATCAATCTAACTCATATTATTAGCCATATTATGGTTATATGATCGATAGAACGACAATTACTATACTTATTACTCTTATTATTATCAATGGAACTCATATTATTAGCCATATTGTGCTTATATGATCGATAGAACGACAATTACTATACTTATTACACTCACTATTATCAATCTAACTGAGATTATTTACCATGTTATGCTTATATGATCGTTGGGCGACAATTACTATACTCATTACTCTTATTATTATCAATCTAACTCATATTATTAGCCATATTATGCTTATATGATCGATAGAACGAAAATTACTATACTCATTACTCTTATTATTATCAATCTAACTCATATTATTATCCATATTATGCTTATATGATCGATAGAACGACAATTACTATACTTATTACACTCACTGTTATCGATCCAACTCATATTATTAACCATATTATGCAGATATGATCGATAGAACGACAATTACTATACTCATTACTCTTATTATTATCAATCTAACTCATATTATTAGCCATGTTATGCTTATATGATCGATAGTACGACAATTACTATACTTATTACACTCACTATTATCAATCTAACTCATATTATTAGCCATATTATGCTTATATGATCGATAGAACGACAATTACTATACTTATTACACTCACTGCTCGCAATCTAACTCATATTATTAGCCATATTATGTTTATATGATCGGTAGAATGATAATTACTATACTTATTACTCTTATTATTATCAATCTAACTCATATTGTTAATCATATTATGCAGATATGATCGATAGAACTACAATTACTATACTCATTTCTCTTATTTTTATCAATCTACCTCATATTATTCGCCATATTATGCTTATATGATCGATTGAACGACAATTACTATACTTATTACACTCACTGTTATCAATCTAGCTCATATTATTAACCATATTATGCTTATATGATCGATAGAACGACAATTACTATACTTATTACACTCACTATTATCAATCTAACTCATATTATTAGCCATATTATAGTTATATGACCGATAGAACGACAATTACTATACTTATTACACTCACTATTATCAATCTAACTGAGATTATTAACCATGTTATGCTTATATGATCGTTGGGCGACAATTACTGCACTCATTACTCTTATTATTATCAATCTAACTCATATTATTAGCCATATTATGCTTATATGATCGATAGAACGACAATTACTATACTTATTACACTCACTGCTATCAATCTAACTCATATTATTCGCCATATTATGCTTATATGATCGATAGAACGACAATTACTATACTTATTACACTCACTGTTATCAATCTAACTCATATTAATAGCCATATTATGCTTACATGATCGATAGAACGACTATTACTATACTTATTTCTCTTATTATTATCAATCTACCTCACATTATTCGCCATATTATGCTTATATGATCGATAGAACGACAATTACTATACTTATTACACTCACTGCTATCAATCTAACTCATATTATTAGCCATATCATGCTTATATGATAGATAGAGCGACAATTACTATACTTATTACACTCACTGTTATCAATCCAACTCATATTATTAACCATATTATGCAGATGTGATCGATAGAACGACAATTACTATACTCATTACTCTTATTATTATCAATCTAACTCATATTATTAGCCATATTATGCTTATATGATCGATAGTACGACAATTACTATACTTATTACACTCACTATTATCAATCTAACTCATATTATTAATCATGTTATGCAGATATGATCGATAGAACGATAATTACTATACTTATTACTCTTATTATTAACATTCTAACTCATATTATTAGCCATATTATGCTTATATGATCGATAGAACGACAATTACTATACTTATTACTCTCACTGTTATCAATCTAACTCATATTATTAGCCATATTATGTTTATATGATCGGTAGAATGATAATTACTATACTTATTACTCTTATTATTATCAATCTAACTCATATTGTTAATCATATTATGCTTATATGATCGATAGAACGACAATTACTATACCTATTTCTCTTATTATTATCAATCTAACTCATATTATTAGCCATATTATGCTTATATGATCGATAGAACGACAATTACTATACTTATTACACTTACTGCTATCAATCTAACTCATATTATTAGCCATATTATGTTTCTATGATCGGTAGAATGATAATTACTATACTTATTATTCTTATTATTATCAATCTAACTCATATTATTAATCATATTATGCAGATATGATCGATAGAACTACAATTACTATACTCATTACTCTTATTTTTATCAATCTAACTCATATTATTCGCCATATTATGCTTATATGATCGATAGAACGACAATTACTATACTTATTACACTCACTGTTATCAATCTAACTCATATTATTAGCCATATTATGCTTATATGATCGATAGAACGACAATTACTATACTTATTACACTCACTGCTATCAATCTAACTCATATTATTAGCCATATTATGTTTATATGATCGGTAGAATGATAATTACTATACTTATTATTCTTATTATTATCAATCTAACTCATATTATTAATCATATTATGCAGATATGATCGATAGAACTACAATTACTATGCTCATTACTCTTATTTTTATCAATCTAACTCATATTATTCGCCATATTATGCTTATATGATCGATAGAACGACAATTTCTATACTCATTACTCTTATTGTTATCAATCTAACTCATATTATTAGCCATATTATGGTTATATGATCGATAGAACGACAATTACTATACTTATTACTCTTATTATTATCAATGGAACTCATATTATTAGCCATATTGTCCTTATATGATCGATAGAACGACAATTACTATACTTATTACACTCACTATTATCAATCTAACTGAGATTATTTACCATGTTATGCTTATATGATCGTTGGGCGACAATTACTATACTCATTACTCTTATTATTATCAATCTAACTCATATTATTAGCCATATTATGCTTATATGATCGATAGAACGAAAATTACTATACTCATTACTCTTATTATTATCAATCTAACTCATATTATTATCCATATTATGCTTATATGATCGATAGAACGACAATTACTATACTTATTACACTCACTGTTATCGATCCAACTCATATTATTAACCATATTATGCAGATATGATCGATAGAACGACAATTACTATACTCATTACTCTTATTATTATCAATCTAACTCATATTATTAGCCATGTTATGCTTATATGATCGATAGTACGACAATTACTATACTTATTACACTCACTATTATCAATCTAACTCATATTATTAGCCATATTATGCTTATATGATCGATAGAACGACAATTACTATACTTATTACACTCACTGCTCGCAATCTAACTCATATTATTAGCCATATTATGTTTATATGATCGGTAGAATGATAATTACTATACTTATTACTCTTATTATTATCAATCTAACTCATATTGTTAATCATATTATGCAGATATGATCGATAGAACTACAATTACTATACTCATTTCTCTTATTTTTATCAATCTACCTCATATTATTCGCCATATTATGCTTATATGATCGATTGAACGACAATTACTATACTTATTACACTCACTGTTATCAATCTAGCTCATATTATTAACCATATTATGCTTATATGATCGATAGAACGACAATTACTATACTTATTACACTCACTATTATCAATCTAACTCATATTATTAGCCATATTATAGTTATATGACCGATAGAACGACAATTACTATACTTATTACACTCACTATTATCAATCTAACTGAGATTATTAACCATGTTATGCTTATATGATCGTTGGGCGACAATTACTGCACTCATTACTCTTATTATTATCAATCTAACTCATATTATTAGCCATATTATGCTTATATGATCGATAGAACGACAATTACTATACTTATTACACTCACTGCTATCAATCTAACTCATATTATTCGCCATATTATGCTTATATGATCGATAGAACGACAATTACTATACTTATTACACTCACTGTTATCAATCTAACTCATATTAATAGCCATATTATGCTTACATGATCGATAGAACGACTATTACTATACTTATTTCTCTTATTATTATCAATCTACCTCACATTATTCGCCATATTATGCTTATATGATCGATAGAACGACAATTACTATACTTATTACACTCACTGCTATCAATCTAACTCATATTATTAGCCATATCATGCTTATATGATAGATAGAGCGACAATTACTATACTTATTACACTCACTGTTATCAATCCAACTCATATTATTAACCATATTATGCAGATGTGATCGATAGAACGACAATTACTATACTCATTACTCTTATTATTATCAATCTAACTCATATTATTAGCCATATTATGCTTATATGATCGATAGTACGACAATTACTATACTTATTACACTCACTATTATCAATCTAACTCATATTATTAATCATGTTATGCAGATATGATCGATAGAACGATAATTACTATACTTATTACTCTTATTATTAACATTCTAACTCATATTATTAGCCATATTATGCTTATATGATCGATAGAACGACAATTACTATACTTATTACTCTCACTGTTATCAATCTAACTCATATTATTAGCCATATTATGTTTATATGATCGGTAGAATGATAATTACTATACTTATTACTCTTATTATTATCAATCTAACTCATATTGTTAATCATATTATGCTTATATGATCGATAGAACGACAATTACTATACCTATTTCTCTTATTATTATCAATCTAACTCATATTATTAGCCATATTATGCTTATATGATCGATAGAACGACAATTACTATACTTATTACACTTACTGCTATCAATCTAACTCATATTATTAGCCATATTATGTTTATATGATCGGTAGAATGATAATTACTATACTTATTATTCTTATTATTATCAATCTAACTCATATTATTAATCATATTATGCAGATATGATCGATAGAACTACAATTACTATACTCATTACTCTTATTTTTATCAATCTAACTCATATTATTCGCCATATTATGCTTATATGATCGATAGAACGACAATTACTATACTTATTACACTCACTGTTATCAATCTAACTCATATTATTAGCCATATTATGCTTATATGATCGATAGAACGACAATTACTATACTTATTACACTCACTGCTATCAATCTAACTCATATTATTAGCCATATTATGTTTATATGATCGGTAGAATGATAATTACTATACTTATTATTCTTATTATTATCAATCTAACTCATATTATTAATCATATTATGCAGATATGATCGATAGAACTACAATTACTATGCTCATTACTCTTATTTTTATCAATCTAACTCATATTATTCGCCATATTATGCTTATATGATCGATAGAACGACAATTTCTATACTCATTACTCTTATTGTTATCAATCTAACTCATATTATTAGCCATATTATGGTTATATGATCGATAGAACGACAATTACTATACTTATTACTCTTATTATTATCAATGGAACTCATATTATTAGCCATATTGTGCTTATATGATCGATAGAACGACAATTACTATACTTATTACACTCACTATTATCAATCTAACTGAGATTATTTACCATGTTATGCTTATATGATCGTTGGGCGACAATTACTATACTCATTACTCTTATTATTATCAATCTAACTCATATTATTAGCCATATTATGCTTATATGATCGATAGAACGAAAATTACTATACTCATTACTCTTATTATTATCAATCTAACTCATATTATTATCCATATTATGCTTATATGATCGATAGAACGACAATTACTATACTTATTACACTCACTGTTATCGATCCAACTCATATTATTAACCATATTATGCAGATATGATCGATAGAACGACAATTACTATACTCATTACTCTTATTATTATCAATCTAACTCATATTATTAGCCATGTTATGCTTATATGATCGATAGTACGACAATTACTATACTTATTACACTCACTATTATCAATCTAACTCATATTATTAGCCATATTATGCTTATATGATCGATAGAACGACAATTACTATACTTATTACACTCACTGCTCGCAATCTAACTCATATTATTAGCCATATTATGTTTATATGATCGGTAGAATGATAATTACTATACTTATTACTCTTATTATTATCAATCTAACTCATATTGTTAATCATATTATGCAGATATGATCGATAGAACTACAATTACTATACTCATTTCTCTTATTTTTATCAATCTACCTCATATTATTCGCCATATTATGCTTATATGATCGATTGAACAACAATTACTATACTTATTACACTCACTGTTATCAATCTAACTCATATTATTAACCATATTATGCTTATATGATCGATAGAACGACAATTACTATACTTATTACACTCACTATTATCAATCTAACTCATATTATTAGCCATATTATAGTTATATGACCGATAGAACGACAATTACTATACTTATTACACTCACTATTATCAATCTAACTGAGATTATTAACCATGTTATGCTTATATGATCGTTGGGCGACAATTACTGCACTCATTACTCTTATTATTATCAATCTAACTCATATTATTAGCCATATTATGCTTATATGATCGATAGAACGACAATTACTATACTTATTACACTCACTGCTATCAATCTAACTCATATTATTCGCCATATTATGCTTATATGATCGATAGAACGACAATTACTATACTTATTACACTCACTGTTATCAATCTAACTCATATTAATAGCCATATTATGCTTACATGATCGATAGAACGACTATTACTATACTTATTTCTCTTATTATTATCAATCTACCTCACATTATTCGCCATATTATGCTTATATGATCGATAGAACGACAATTACTATACTTATTACACTCACTGCTATCAATCTAACTCATATTATTAGCCATATCATGCTTATATGATAGATAGAGCGACAATTACTATACTTATTACACTCACTGTTATCAATCCAACTCATATTATTAACCATATTATGCAGATGTGATCGATAGAACGACAATTACTATACTCATTACTCTTATTATTATCAATCTAACTCATATTATTAGCCATATTATGCTTATATGATCGATAGTACGACAATTACTATACTTATTACACTCACTATTATCAATCTAACTCATATTATTAATCATGTTATGCAGATATGATCGATAGAACGATAATTACTATACTTATTACTCTTATTATTAACATTCTAACTCATATTATTAGCCATATTATGCTTATATGATCGATAGAACGACAATTACTATACTTATTACTCTCACTGTTATCAATCTAACTCATATTATTAGCCATATTATGTTTATATGATCGGTAGAATGATAATTACTATACTTATTACTCTTATTATTATCAATCTAACTCATATTGTTAATCATATTATGCTTATATGATCGATAGAACGACAATTACTATACCTATTTCTCTTATTATTATCAATCTAACTCATATTATTAGCCATATTATGCTTATATGATCGATAGAACGACAATTACTATACTTATTACACTTACTGCTATCAATCTAACTCATATTATTAGCCATATTATGTTTATATGATCGGTAGAATGATAATTACTATACTTATTATTCTTATTATTATCAATCTAACTCATATTATTAATCATATTATGCAGATATGATCGATAGAACTACAATTACTATACTCATTACTCTTATTTTTATCAATCTAACTCATATTATTCGCCATATTATGCTTATATGATCGATAGAACGACAATTACTATACTTATTACACTCACTGTTATCAATCTAACTCATATTATTAGCCATATTATGCTTATATGATCGATAGAACGACAATTACTATACTTATTACTCTTATTATTATCAATGGAACTCATACTATTAGCCATATTGTGCTTCTATGATCGATAGAACGACAATTACTATACTCATTACTCTTATTATTATCAATCTAACTCATATTGTTAATCATATTATGCAGATATGATCGATAGAACTACAATTACTATACACATTACTCTTATTTTTATCAATCTACCTCATATTATTCGCCATATTATGCTTATATGATCGATAGAACGACAATTACTATACTTATTACACTCACTGTTATCAATCTAACTCATATTATTAGCCATATTATGCTTATATGATCGATAGAACGACAATTACTATACTTACTACACTCACTATTATCAATCTAACTCATATTATTAACCATGTTATGCAGATATGATCGATAGAACGACAATTACTATACTCATTACTCTTATTTTTATCAATCTAACTCATATTATTCGCCATATTACGCTTATATGATCGATAGAACGACAATTACTATACTTATTACACTCACTCTTATCAATCTAACTCATATTATTAGCCATATTATGCTTATATGATCGATAGAACGACAATTACTATACTTATTACTCTTATTATTATCAATGGAACTCATATTATTAGCCATATTGTGCTTATATGATCGATAGAACGACAATTACTATACTTATTACACTCACTGTTATCAATCTAACTCATATTAATAGCCATATTATGCTTATATGATCGATAGAACGACAATTGCTATACTTATTTCTCTTATTATTATCAATCTAACTCATATTATTAGCCATATTATGCTTATATGATCGATAGAACGACAATTACTATACTTATTACACTCACTGCTCTCAATCTAACTCATATTATTCGCCATATTATGCTTATATGATCGATAGAACGACAATTACTATACTTATTACACTCACTATTATCAATCTAACTGAGATTATTTACCATGTTATGCTTATATGATCGTTGGGCGACAATTACTATACTCATCACTCTTATTATTATCAATCTAACTCATATTATTAGCCATATTATGCGTATATGATCGATAGAACGAAAATTACTATACTCATTACTCTTATTATTATCAATCTAACTCATATTATTATCCATATTATGCTTATATGATCGATAGAACGACAATTACTATACTTATTACACTCACTGTTATCGATCCAACTCATATTATTAACCATATTATGCAGATATGATCGATAGAACGACAATTACTATACTCATTACTCTTATTATTATCAATCTAACTCATATTATTAGCCATATTATGCTTATATGATCGATAGTACGACAATTACTATACTTATTACACTCACTATTATCAATCTAACTCATATTATTAGCCATATTATGCTTATATGATCGATAGCACGACAATTACTATACTTATTACACTCACTGCTCGCAATCTAACTCATATTATTAGCCATATTATGTTTATATGATCGGTAGAATGATAATTACTATACTTATTACTCTTATTATTATCAATCTAACTCATATTGTTAATCATATTATGCAGATATGATCGATAGAACTACAATTACTATACTCATTTCTCTTATTTTTATCAATCTACCTCATATTATTCGCCATATCATGCTTATATGATAGATAGAGCGACAATTACTATACTTATTACACTCACTGTTATCAATCCAACTCATATTATTAACCATATTATGCAGATGTGATCGATAGAACGACAATTACTATACTCATTACTCTTATTATTATCAATCTAACTCATATTATTAGCCATATTATGCTTATATGATCGATAGTACGACAATTACTATACTTATTACACTCACTATTATCAATCTAACTCATATTATTAATCATGTTATGCAGATATGATCGATAGAACGATAATTACTATACTTATTACTCTTATTATTAACATTCTAACTCATATTATTAGCCATATTATGCTTATATGATCGATAGAACGACAATTACTATACTTATTACTCTCACTGTTATCAATCTAACTCATATTATTAGCCATATTATGTTTATATGATCGGTAGAATGATAATTACTATACTTATTACTCTTATTATTATCAATCTAACTCATATTGTTAATCATATTATGCTTATATGATCGATAGAACGACAATTACTATACCTATTTCTCTTATTATTATCAATCTAACTCATATTATTAGCCATATTATGCTTATATGATCGATAGAACGACAATTACTATACTTATTACACTTACTGCTATCAATCTAACTCATATTATTAGCCATATTATGTTTATATGATCGGTAGAATGATAATTACTATACTTATTATTCTTATTATTATCAATCTAACTCATATTATTAATCATATTATGCAGATATGATCGATAGAACTACAATTACTATACTCATTACTCTTATTTTTATCAATCTAACTCATATTATTCGCCATATTATGCTTATATGATCGATAGAACGACAATTACTATACTTATTACACTCACTGTTATCAATCTAACTCATATTATTAGCCATATTATGCTTATATGATCGATAGAACGACAATTACTATACTTATTACACTCACTGCTATCAATCTAACTCATATTATTAGCCATATTATGTTTATATGATCGGTAGAATGATAATTACTATACTTATTATTCTTATTATTATCAATCTAACTCATATTATTAATCATATTATGCAGATATGATCGATAGAACTACAATTACTATGCTCATTACTCTTATTTTTATCAATCTAACTCATATTATTCGCCATATTATGCTTATATGATCGATAGAACGACAATTTCTATACTCATTACTCTTATTGTTATCAATCTAACTCATATTATTAGCCATATTATGGTTATATGATCGATAGAACGACAATTACTATACTTATTACTCTTATTATTATCAATGGAACTCATATTATTAGCCATATTGTGCTTATATGATCGATAGAACGACAATTACTATACTTATTACACTCACTATTATCAATCTAACTGAGATTATTTACCATGTTATGCTTATATGATCGTTGGGCGACAATTACTATACTCATTACTCTTATTATTATCAATCTAACTCATATTATTAGCCATATTATGCTTATATGATCGATAGAACGAAAATTACTATACTCATTACTCTTATTATTATCAATCTAACTCATATTATTATCCATATTATGCTTATATGATCGATAGAACGACAATTACTATACTTATTACACTCACTGTTATCGATCCAACTCATATTATTAACCATATTATGCAGATATGATCGATAGAACGACAATTACTATACTCATTACTCTTATTATTATCAATCTAACTCATATTATTAGCCATGTTATGCTTATATGATCGATAGTACGACAATTACTATACTTATTACACTCACTATTATCAATCTAACTCATATTATTAGCCATATTATGCTTATATGATCGATAGAACGACAATTACTATACTTATTACACTCACTGCTCGCAATCTAACTCATATTATTAGCCATATTATGTTTATATGATCGGTAGAATGATAATTACTATACTTATTACTCTTATTATTATCAATCTAACTCATATTGTTAATCATATTATGCAGATATGATCGATAGAACTACAATTACTATACTCATTTCTCTTATTTTTATCAATCTACCTCATATTATTCGCCATATTATGCTTATATGATCGATTGAACGACAATTACTATACTTATTACACTCACTGTTATCAATCTAACTCATATTATTAACCATATTATGCTTATATGATCGATAGAACGACAATTACTATACTTATTACACTCACTATTATCAATCTAACTCATATTATTAGCCATATTATAGTTATATGACCGATAGAACGACAATTACTATACTTATTACACTCACTATTATCAATCTAACTGAGATTATTAACCATGTTATGCTTATATGATCGTTGGGCGACAATTACTGCACTCATTACTCTTATTATTATCAATCTAACTCATATTATTAGCCATATTATGCTTATATGATCGATAGAACGACAATTACTATACTTATTACACTCACTGCTATCAATCTAACTCATATTATTCGCCATATTATGCTTATATGATCGATAGAACGACAATTACTATACTTATTACACTCACTGTTATCAATCTAACTCATATTAATAGCCATATTATGCTTACATGATCGATAGAACGACTATTACTATACTTATTTCTCTTATTATTATCAATCTACCTCACATTATTCGCCATATTATGCTTATATGATCGATAGAACGACAATTACTATACTTATTACACTCACTGCTATCAATCTAACTCATATTATTAGCCATATCATGCTTATATGATAGATAGAGCGACAATTACTATACTTATTACACTCACTGTTATCAATCCAACTCATATTATTAACCATATTATGCAGATGTGATCGATAGAACGACAATTACTATACTCATTACTCTTATTATTATCAATCTAACTCATATTATTAGCCATATTATGCTTATATGATCGATAGTACGACAATTACTATACTTATTACACTCACTATTATCAATCTAACTCATATTATTAATCATGTTATGCAGATATGATCGATAGAACGATAATTACTATACTTATTACTCTTATTATTAACATTCTAACTCATATTATTAGCCATATTATGCTTATATGATCGATAGAACGACAATTACTATACTTATTACTCTCACTGTTATCAATCTAACTCATATTATTAGCCATATTATGTTTATATGATCGGTAGAATGATAATTACTATACTTATTACTCTTATTATTATCAATCTAACTCATATTGTTAATCATATTATGCTTATATGATCGATAGAACGACAATTACTATACCTATTTCTCTTATTATTATCAATCTAACTCATATTATTAGCCATATTATGCTTATATGATCGATAGAACGACAATTACTATACTTATTACACTTACTGCTATCAATCTAACTCATATTATTAGCCATATTATGTTTATATGATCGGTAGAATGATAATTACTATACTTATTATTCTTATTATTATCAATCTAACTCATATTATTAATCATATTATGCAGATATGATCGATAGAACTACAATTACTATACTCATTACTCTTATTTTTATCAATCTAACTCATATTATTCGCCATATTATGCTTATATGATCGATAGAACGACAATTACTATACTTATTACACTCACTGTTATCAATCTAACTCATATTATTAGCCATATTATGCTTATATGATCGATAGAACGACAATTACTATACTTATTACTCTTATTATTATCAATGGAACTCATACTATTAGCCATATTGTGCTTCTATGATCGATAGAACGACAATTACTATACTCATTACTCTTATTATTATCAATCTAACTCATATTGTTAATCATATTATGCAGATATGATCGATAGAACTACAATTACTATACACATTACTCTTATTTTTATCAATCTACCTCATATTATTCGCCATATTATGCTTATATGATCGATAGAACGACAATTACTATACTTATTACACTCACTGTTATCAATCTAACTCATATTATTAGCCATATTATGCTTATATGATCGATAGAACGACAATTACTATACTTACTACACTCACTATTATCAATCTAACTCATATTATTAACCATGTTATGCAGATATGATCGATAGAACGACAATTACTATACTCATTACTCTTATTTTTATCAATCTAACTCATATTATTCGCCATATTACGCTTATATGATCGATAGAACGACAATTACTATACTTATTACACTCACTGTTATCAATCTAACTCATATTATTAGCCATATGATGCTTATATGATCGATAGAACGACAATTACTATACTTATTACTCTTATTATTATCAATGGAACTCATATTATTAGCCATATTGTGCTTATATGATCGATAGAACGACAATTACTATACTTATTACACTCACTGTTATCAATCTAACTCATATTAATAGCCATATTATGCTTATATGATCGATAGAACGACAATTGCTATACTTATTTCTCTTATTATTATCAATCTAACTCATATTATTAGCCATATTATGCTTATATGATCGATAGAACGACAATTACTATACTTATTACACTCACTGCTCTCAATCTAACTCATATTATTCGCCATATTATGCTTATATGATCGATAGAACGACAATTACTATACTTATTACACTCACTATTATCAATCTAACTGAGATTATTTACCATGTTATGCTTATATGATCGTTGGGCGACAATTACTATACTCATCACTCTTATTATTATCAATCTAACTCATATTATTAGCCATATTATGCGTATATGATCGATAGAACGAAAATTACTATACTCATTACTCTTATTATTATCAATCTAACTCATATTATTATCCATATTATGCTTATATGATCGATAGAACGACAATTACTATACTTATTACACTCACTGTTATCGATCCAACTCATATTATTAACCATATTATGCAGATATGATCGATAGAACGACAATTACTATACTCATTACTCTTATTATTATCAATCTAACTCATATTATTAGCCATATTATGCTTATATGATCGATAGTACGACAATTACTATACTTATTACACTCACTATTATCAATCTAACTCATATTATTAGCCATATTATGCTTATATGATCGATAGCACGACAATTACTATACTTATTACACTCACTGCTCGCAATCTAACTCATATTATTAGCCATATTATGTTTATATGATCGGTAGAATGATAATTACTATACTTATTACTCTTATTATTATCAATCTAACTCATATTGTTAATCATATTATGCAGATATGATCGATAGAACTACAATTACTATACTCATTTCTCTTATTTTTATCAATCTACCTCATATTATTCGCCATATTATGCTTATATGATCGATTGAACGACAACTACTATACTTATTACACTCACTGTTATCAATCTAACTCATATTATTAACCATATTATGCTTATATGATCGATAGAACGACAATTACTATACTTATTACACTCACTATTATCAATCTAACTCATATTATTAGCCATATTATAGTTATATGACCGATAGAACGACAATTACTATACTTATTACACTCACTATTATCAATCTAACTGAGATTATTAACCATGTTATGCTTATATGATCGTTGGGCGACAATTACTGCACTCATTACTCTTATTATTATCAATCTAACTCATATTATTAGCCATATTATGCTTATATGATCGATAGAACGACAATTACTATACTTATTACACTCACTGCTATCAATCTAACTCATATTATTCGCCATATTATGCTTATATGATCGATAGAACGACAATTACTATACTTATTACACTCACTGTTATCAATCTAACTCATATTAATAGCCATATTATGCTTATATGATCGATAGAACGACAATTACTATACTTATTTCTCTTATTATTCTCAATCTACCTCACATTATTCGCCATATTATGCTTATATGATCGATAGAACGACAATTACTATACTTATTACACTCACTGCTATCAATCTAACTCATATTATTAGCCATATTATGCTTATATGATAGATAGAACGACAATTACTATACTTATTACACTCACTGTTATCAATCCAACTCATATTATTAACCATATTATGCAGATGTGATCGATAGAACGACAATTACTATACTCATTACTCTTATTATTATCAATCTAACTCATATTATTAGCCATATTATGCTTATATGATCGATAGTACGACAATTACTATACTTATTACACTCACTATTATCAATCTAACTCATATTATTAATCATGTTATGCAGATATGATCGATAGAACGATTATTACTATACTTATTACTCTTATTATTAACATTCTAACTCATATTATTAGCCATATTATGCTTATATGATCGATAGAACGACAATTACTATACTTATTACTCTCACTGTTATCAATCTTACTCATATTATTAGCCATATTATGCTTATATGATCGATAGAACGACAATTACTATACTTATTACTCTTATTATTATCAATCTAACTCATATTATTAATCATATTATGCAGATATGATCGATAGAACTACAATTACTATACTCATTACTCTTATTTTTATCAATCTACCTCATATTATTCGCCATATTATGCTTATATGATCGGTAGAACGACAATTACTATACTTATTACACTCACTGTTATCAATCTAACTCATATTATTAGCCATATTATGCTTATATGATCGATAGAACGACAATTACTATACTTATTACACTCACTGCTATCAATCTAACTCATATTATTAGCCATATTATGTTTATATGATCGGTAGAATGATAATTACTATACTTATTACTCTTATTATTATCAATCTAACTCATATTGTTAATCATATTATGCAGATATGATCGATAGAACTACAATTACTATACTCATTACTCTTATTTTTATCAATCTACCTCATATTATTCGCCACATTATGCTTATATGATCGATAGAACGACAATTACTATACTTATTACACTCACTGTTATCAATCTAACTCATATTATTAGCCATATTATGCTTATATGATCGATAGAACGACAATTACTATACTTATTACACTCACTATTATCAATCTAACTCATATTATTAACCATGTTATGCAGATATGATCGATAGACCGACAATTACTATACTTATTACTCTTATTATTATCAATGGAACTCATATTATTAGCCATGTTATGCTTATATGATCGATAGAACGACAATTACTATACTCATTACTCTTATTATTATCAATCTAACTCATATTATTAGCCATATTATGCTTATATGATCGATAGAACGACAATTACTATACTCATTACTCTTATTATTATCAATCTAACTCATATTATTAGCCATATTATGCTTATATGATCGATAGAACGACAATTACTATACTTATTTCTCTTATTATTATCAATCTAACTCATATTATTAGCCATATTATGCTTATATGATCGATAGAACGACAATTACTATACTTATTACACTTACTGCTATCAATCTAACTCATATTATTAACCATATTATGTTTATATGATCGGTAGAATGATAATTACTATACTTATTATTCTTATTATTATCAATCTAATTCATATTATTAACCATATTATGCAGATATGATCGATAGAGCGACAATTACTATACTCATTACTCTTATTATTATCAATCTAACTCATATTATTAGCCATATTATGCTTATATGATCGAAATGACGACAATTACTATACTTATTACACTCACTATTATCAATCTAACTCATATTATTAGCCATATTATGGTTATATGACCGATAGAACGACAATTACTATACTTATTACACTCACTATTATCAATCTAACTCATATTATTAGCCATATTATGCTTATATGATCGATAGAACGACAATTACTATACATATTACACTCACTGCTATCAATCTAACTCATATTATTAGCCATATTATGCTTATATGATCGATAGAACGACAATTACTATACTTATTACACTCACTATTATCAATCTAACTCATATTATTAACCATGTTATGCAGGTATGATCGATAGAACGACAATTACTACACTTATTACACTCACTGTTATCAATCTAACTCATATTATTAGCCATATTATGGTTATATGACCGATAGAACGACAATTACTATACTTATTACACTCACTGCTATCAATCTAACTCATATTATTAGCCATATTATGTTTATATGATCGGTAGAATGATAATTACTATACTTATTATTCTTATTATTATCAATCTAACTCATATTATTAACCATGTTATGCAGGCATGATCGATAGAACGACAATTACTACACTTATTACTCTTATTATTATCAATGGAACTCATCTTATTAGCCATGGTATGCAGATATGATCGATAGAACGACAATTACTATACTTATTACTCTTATTATTATCAATCTAACTCATATTATTAACCATATTATGCAGATGTGATCGATAGAACGACAATTACTATACTCATTACTCTTATTATTATCAATCTAACTCATATTATTAGCCATATTATGCTTATATGATCGATAGTACGACAATTACTATACTTATTACACTCACTATTATCAATCTAACTCATATTATTAATCATGTTATGCAGATATGATCGATAGAACGATAATTACTATACTTATTACTCTTATTATTAACATTCTAACTCATATTATTAGCCATATTATGCTTATATGATCGATAGAACGACAATTACTATACTTATTACTCTCACTGTTATCAATCTAACTCATATTATTAGCCATATTATGTTTATATGATCGGTAGAATGATAATTACTATACTTATTACTCTTATTATTATCAATCTAACTCATATTGTTAATCATATTATGCTTATATGATCGATAGAACGACAATTACTATACCTATTTCTCTTATTATTATCAATCTAACTCATATTATTAGCCATATTATGCTTACATGATCGATAGAACGACAATTACTATACTTATTACACTTACTGCTATCAATCTAACTCATATTATTAGCCATATTATGTTTATATGATCGGTAGAATGATAATTACTATACTTATTATTCTTATTATTATCAATCTAACTCATATTATTAATCATATTATGCAGATATGATCGATAGAACTACAATTACTATACTCATTACTCTTATTTTTATCAATCTAACTCATATTATTCGCCATATTATGCTTATATGATCGATAGAACGACAATTACTATACTTATTACACTCACTGCTATCAATCTAACTCATATTATTAGCCATATTATGCTTATATGATCGATAGAACGACAATTACTATACTTATTACTCTTATTATTATCAATGGAACTCATACTATTAGCCATATTGTGCTTCTATGATCGATAGAACGACAATTACTATACTCATTTCTCTTATTATTATCAATCTAACTCATATTGTTAATCATATTATGCAGATATGATCGATAGAACTACAATTACTATACATATTACTCTTATTTTTATCAATCTACCTCATATTATTCGCCATATTATGCTTATATGATCGATAGAACGACAATTACTATACTTATTACACTCACTGTTATCAATGTAACTCATATTATTAGCCATATTATGCTTATATGATCGATAGAACGACAATTACTATACTTTCTACACTCACTATTATCAATCTAACTCATATTATTAACCATGTTATGCAGATATGATCGATAGAACGACAATTACTATACTCATTACTCTTATTTTTATCAATCTAACTCATATTATTCGCCATATTACGCTTATATGATCGATAGAACGACAATTACTATACTTATTACACTCACTGTTATCAATCTAACTCATATTATTAGCCATATTATGCTTATATGATCGATAGAACGACAATTACTATACTTATTACTCTTATTATTATCAATGGAACTCATATTATTAGCCATATTGTGCTTATATGATCGATAGAACGACAATTACTATACTTATTACACTCACTGTTATCAATCTAACTCATATTAATAGCCATATTACGCTTATATGATCGATAGAACGACAATTGCTATACTTATTTCTCTTATTATTATCAATCTAACTCATATTATTAGCCATATTATGCTTATATGATCTATAGAACGACAATTACTATACTTATTACACTCACTGCTCTCAATCTAACTCATATTATTCGCCATATTATGCTTATATGATCGATAGAACGACAATTACTATACGTATTACACTCACTATTATCAATCTAACTGAGATTATTTACCATGTTATGCTTATATGATCGTTGGGCGACAATTACTATACTCATCACTCTTATTATTATCAATCTAACTCATATTATTAGCCATATTATGCGTATATGATCGATAGAACGAAAATTACTATACTCATTACTCTTATTATTATCAATCTAACTCATATTATTATCCATATTATGCTTATATGATCGATAGAACGACAATTACTATACTTATTACACTCACTGTTATCGATCCAACTCATATTATTAACCATATTATGCAGATATGATCGATAGAACGACAATTACTATACTCATTACTCTTATTATTATCAATCTAACTCATATTATTAGCCATATTATGCTTATATGATCGATAGTACGACAATTACTATACTTATTACACTCACTATTATCAATCTAACTCATATTATTAGCCATATTATGCTTATATGATCGATAGAACGACAATTACTATACTTATTACACTCACTGCTCGCAATCTAACTCATATTATTAGCCATATTATGTTTATATGATCGGTAGAATGATAATTACTATACTTATTACTCTTATTATTATCAATCTAACTCATATTGTTAATCATATTATGCAGATATGATCGATAGAACTACAATTACTATACTCATTTCTCTTATTTTTATCAATCTACCTCATATTATCCGCCATATTATGCTTATATGATCGATTGAACGACAATTACTATACTTATTACACTCACTGTTATCAATCTAACTCATATTATTAACCATATTATGCTTATATGATCGATAGAACGACAATTACTATACTTATTACACTCACTATTATCAATCTAACTCATATTATTAGCCATATTATAGTTATATGACCGATAGAACGACAATTACTATACTTATTACACTCACTATTATCAATCTAACTGAGATTATTAACCATGTTATGCTTATATGATCGTTGGGCGACAATTACTGCACTCATTACTCTTATTATTATCAATCTAACTCATATTATTAGCCATATTATGCTTATATGATCGATAGAACGCCAATTACTATACTTATTACACTCACTGCTATCAATCTAACTCATATTATTCGCCATATTATGCTTATATGATCGATAGAACGACAATTACTATACTTATTACACTCACTGTTATCAATCTAACTCATATTAATAGCCATATTATGCTTATATGATCGATAGAACGACAATTACTATACTTATTTCTCTTATTATTCTCAATCTACCTCACATTATTCGCCATATTATGCTTATATGATCGATAGAACGACAATTACTATACTTATTACACTCACTGCTATCAATCTAACTCATATTATTAGCCATATTATGCTTATATGATAGATAGAACGACAATTACTATACTTATTACACTCACTGTTATCAATCCAACTCATATTATTAACCATATTATGCAGATGTGATCGATAGAACTACAATTACTATACTCATTACTCTTATTTTTATCAATCTACCTCATATTATTCGCCATATTATGCTTATATGATCGGTAGAACGACAATTACTATACTTATTACACTCACTGTTATCAATCTAACTCATATTATTAGCCATATTATGCTTATATGATCGATAGAACGACAATTACTATACTTATTACACTCACTGCTATCAATCTAACTCATATTATTAGCCATATTATGTTTATATGATCGGTAGAATGATAATTACTATACTTATTACTCTTATTATTATCAATCTAACTCATATTGTTAATCATATTATGCAGATATGATCGATAGAACTACAATTACTATAGTCATTACTCTTATTTTTATCAATCTACCTCATATTATTCGCCACATTATGCTTATATGATCGATAGAACGACAATTACTATACTTATTACACTCACTGTTATCAATCTAACTCATATTATTAGCCATATTATGCTTATATGATCGATAGAACGACAATTACTATACTTATTACACTCACTATTATCAATCTAACTCATATTATTAACCATGTTATGCAGATATGATCGATAGACCGACAATTACTATACTTATTACTCTTATTATTATCAATGGAACTCATATTATTAGCCATGTTATGCTTATATGATCGATAGAACGACAATTACTATACTCATTACTCTTATTATTATCAATCTAACTCATATTATTAGCCATATTATGCTTATATGATCGATAGAACGACAATTACTATACTCATTACTCTTATTATTATCAATCTAACTCATATTATTAGCCATATTATGCTTATATGATCGATAGAACGACAATTACTATACTTATTTCTCTTATTATTATCAATCTAACTCATATTATTAGCCATATTATGCTTATATGATCGATAGAACGACAATTACTATACTTATTACACTTACTGCTATCAATCTAACTCATATTATTAACCATATTATGTTTATATGATCGGTAGAATGATAATTACTATACTTATTATTCTTATTATTATCAATCTAATTCATATTATTAACCATATTATGCAGATATGATCGATAGAGCGACAATTACTATACTCATTACTCTTATTATTATCAATCTAACTCATATTATTAGCCATATTATGCTTATATGATCGAAATGACGACAATTACTATACTTATTACACTCACTATTATCAATCTAACTCATATTATTAGCCATATTATGGTTATATGACCGATAGAACGACAATTACTATACTTATTACACTCACTATTATCAATCTAACTCATATTATTAGCCATATTATGCTTATATGATCGATAGAACGACAATTACTATACATATTACACTCACTGCTATCAATCTAACTCATATTATTAGCCATATTATGCTTATATGATCGATAGAACGACAATTACTATACTTATTACACTCACTATTATCAATCTAACTCATATTATTAACCATGTTATGCAGGTATGATCGATAGAACGACAATTACTACACTTATTACACTCACTGTTATCAATCTAACTCATATTATTAGCCATATTATGGTTATATGACCGATAGAACGACAATTACTATACTTATTACACTCACTGCTATCAATCTAACTCATATTATTAGCCATATTATGTTTATATGATCGGTAGAATGATAATTACTATACTTATTATTCTTATTATTATCAATCTAACTCATATTATTAACCATGTTATGCAGGTATGATCGATAGAACGACAATTACTACACTTATTACTCTTATTATTATCAATGGAACTCATCTTATTAGCCATGGTATGCAGATATGATCGATAGAACGACAATTACTATACTTATTACTCTTATTATTATCAATCTAACTCATATTATTAATCATATTATGCAGATATGATCGATAGAACGACAATTACTATACTCATTACTCTTATTGCTATCAATCTAACTCATATTATTAGCCATATTATGCTTATATGATCGATAGAACGACAATTACTATACTTATTTCTCTTATTATTATCAAACTAACTCATATTATTAGCCATATTATGCTTATATGATCGATAGAACGACAATTACTATACTTATTACACTCACTGCTATCAATCTAACTCATATTATTAGCCATATTATGTTTATATGATCGGTAGAATGATAATTACTATACTTATTATTCTTATTATTATCAATCTAACTCATATTATTAATCATATTATGCAGATATGATCGATAGAACTACAATTACTATACTCATTACTCTTATTTTTATCAATCTAACTCATATTATTCGCCATATTATGCTTATATGATCGATAGAACGACAATTTCTATACTCATTACTCTTATTGTTATCAATCCAACTCATATTATTAGCCATATTATGGTTATATGATCGATAGAACGACAATTACTATACTTATTACTCTTATTATTATCAATGGAACTCCTATTATTAGCCATATTGTGCTTATATGATCGATAAAACGACAATTACTATACTTATTACACTCACTATTATCAACCTAACTGAGATTATTAACCATGTTATGCTTATATGATCGTTGGGCGACAATTACTATACTCATTACTCTTATTATTATCAATCTAACTCATATTATTAGCCATATTATGCTTATATGATCGATAGAACGAAAATTACTATACTCATTACTCTTATTATTATCAATCTAACTCATATTATTATCCATATTATGCTTATATGATCGATAGAACGACAATTACTATACTTATTACACTCACTGTTATCGATCCAACTCATATTATTAACCATATTATGCAGATATGATCGATAGAACGACAATTACTATACTCATTACTCTTATTATTATCAATCTAACTCATATTATTAGCCATATTATGCTTATATGATCGATAGTACGACAATTACTATACTTATTACACTCACTATTATCAATCTAACTCATATTATTAGCCATATTATGCTTATATGATCGATAGAACGACAATTACTATACTTATTACACTCACTGCTCGCAATCTAACTCATATTATTAGCCATATTATGTTTATATGATCGGTAGAATGATAATTACTATACTTATTACTCTTATTATTATCAATCTAACTCATATTGTTAATCATATTATGCAGATATGATCGATAGAACTACAATTACTATACTCATTTCTCTTATTTTTATCAATCTACCTCATATTATTCGCCATATTATGCTTATATGATCGATTGAACGACAATTACTATACTTATTACACTCACTGTTATCAATCTAACTCATATTATTAACCATATTATGCTTATATGATCGATAGAACGACAATTACTATACTTATTACACTCACTATTATCAATCTAACTCATATTATTAGCCATATTATAGTTATATGACCGATAGAACGACAATTACTATACTTATTACACTCACTATTATCAATCTAACTGAGATTATTAACCATGTTATGCTTATATGATCGTTGGGCGACAATTACTGCACTCATTACTCTTATTATTATCAATCTAACTCATATTATTAGCCATATTATGCTTATATGATCGATAGAACGACAATTACTATACTTATTTCTCTTATTATTATCAATCTACCTCACATTATTCGCCATATTATGCTTATATGATCGATAGAACGACAATTACTATACTTATTACACTCACTGCTATCAATCTAACTCATATTATTAGCCATATTATGCTTATATGATAGATAGAACGACAATTACTATACTTATTACACTCACTGTTATCAATCCAACTCATATTATTAACCATATTATGCAGATGTGATCGATAGAACGACAATTACTATACTCATTACTCTTATTATTATCAATCTAACTCATATTATTAGCCATATTATGCTTATATGATCGATAGTACGACAATTACTATACTTATTACACTCACTATTATCAATCTAACTCATATTATTAATCATGTTATGCAGATATGATCGATAGAACGATAATTACTATACTTATTACTCTTATTATTAACATTCTAACTCATATTATTAGCCATATTATGCTTATATGATCGATAGAACGACAATTTCTATACTCATTACTCTTATTGTTATCAATCTAACTCATATTATTAGCCATATTATGGTTATATGATCGATAGAACGACAATTACTATACTTATTACTCTTATTATTATCAATGGAACTCATATTATTAGCCATATTGTGCTTATATGATCGATAGAACGACAATTACTATACTTATTACACTCACTATTATCAATCTAACTGAGATTATTAACCATATTATGCAGATATGATCGATAGAACGACAATTACTATACTCATTACTCTTATTGCTATCAATCTAACTCATATTATTAGCCATATTATGCTTATATGATCGATAGAACGACAATTACTATACTTATTTCTCTTATTATTATCAAACTAACTCATATTATTAGCCATATTATGCTTATATGATCGATAGAACGACAATTACTATACTTATTACACTCACTGCTATTAATCTAACTCATATTATTAGCCATATTATGTTTATATGATCGGTAGAATGATAATTACTATACTTATTATTCTTATTATTATCAATCTAACTCATATTATTAATCATATTATGCAGATATGATCGATAGAACTACAATTACTATACTCATTACTCTTATTTTTATCAATCTAACTCATATTATTCGCCATATTATGCTTATATGATCGATAGAACGACAATTTCTATACTCATTACTCTTATTGTTATCAATCCAACTCATATTATTAGCCATATTATGGTTATATGATCGATAGAACGACAATTACTATACTTATTACTCTTATTATTATCAATGGAACTCCTATTATTAGCCATATTGTGCTTATATGATCGATAAAACGACAATTACTATACTTATTACACTCACTATTATCAACCTAACTGAGATTATTAACCATGTTATGCTTATATGATCGTTGGGCGACAATTACTATACTCATTACTCTTATTATTATCAATCTAACTCATATTATTAGCCATATTATGCTTATATGATCGATAGAACGAAAACTACTATACTCATTACTCTTATTATTATCAATCTAACTCATATTATTATCCATATTATGCTTATATGATCGATAGAACGACAATTACTATACTTATTACACTCACTGTTATCGATCCAACTCATATTATTAACCATATTATGCAGATATGATCGATAGAACGACAATTACTATACTCATTACTCTTATTATTATCAATCTAACTCATATTATTAGCCATATTATGCTTATATGATCGATAGTACGACAATTACTATACTTATTACACTCACTATTATCAATCTAACTCATATTATTAGCCATATTATGCTTATATGATCGATAGAACGACAATTACTATACTTATTACACTCACTGCTCGCAATCTAACTCATATTATTAGCCATATTATGTTTATATGATCGGTAGAATGATAATTACTATACTTATTACTCTTATTATTATCAATCTAACTCATATTGTTAATCATATTATGCAGATATGATCGATAGAACTACAATTACTATACTCATTTCTCTTATTTTTATCAATCTACCTCATATTATTCGCCATATTATGCTTATATGATCGATTGAACGACAATTACTATACTTATTACACTCACTGTTATCAATCTAACTCATATTATTAACCATATTATGCTTATATGATCGATAGAACGACAATTACTATACTTATTACACTCACTATTATCAATCTAACTCATATTATTAGCCATATTATAGTTATATGACCGATAGAACGACAATTACTATACTTATTACACTCACTATTATCAATCTAACTGAGATTATTAACCATGTTATGCTTATATGATCGTTGGGCGACAATTACTGCACTCATTACTCTTATTATTATCAATCTAACTCATATTATTAGCCATATTATGCTTATATGATCGATAGAACGACAATTACTATACTTATTTCTCTTATTATTATCAATCTACCTCACATTATTCGCCATATTATGCTTATATGATCGATAGAACGACAATT
>NW_027474143.1:0-77806 GCF_050947335.1 Megachile rotundata | reverse complement strand
TAAGTATAGTAATTGTCGTTCTATCGATCATATAAGCATAATATGGCTAATAATATGAGTTAGATTGATAATACTAAGAGTAGTGAGTATAGTAATTCTCGTTCTATCGATCATATAAGCATAATATGGCTAATAATATGAGTTAGATTGATAGTAATAAGAGTAATACGTATAGTAATTGTCGTTCTATCGATCATATAAGCATAATAAGGCTAATAATATGAGTTAGAGTGATAATACTAAGAGTAGTGAGTATAGTAATTCTCATTCTATCGATCATATAAGCATAATATGGCTAATAATATGAGTTAGATTGATAATAATAAGAGTAATGAGTATAGTAATTGTAGTTCTATCGATCATATCGGCATAATATGGTGAATAATATGAGTTAGATTCATAATAATAAGAGTAATAAGTATAGTAATTGTCGTTCTATCGATAATATAAGCATAATATGGCTAATAATATGAGTTAGATTGATAATACTAAGAGTAGTGAGTATAGTAGTTCTCGTTCTATCGATCATATAAGCATAATATGGCTAATAATATGAGTTAGATTGATAATAATAAGAGTAATGAGTATAGTAATTCTCGTTCTATCGATCATATAAGCATAATATGGCTAATAATATGAGTTAGATTGATAATAATAAGAGTAATGAGTATAGTAATTGTAGATCTATCGATCATTTAAGCATAATATGGCTAATAATATGAGTTAGAGTGATAATACTGAGAGTAGTGAGTATAGTAATTCTCGTTCTATCGATCATATAAGCATAATATGGCTAATAATATGAGTTAGATTGATAATACTAAGAGTAGTGAGTATAGTAATTCTCGTTCTATCGATCATATATGCATAATATGGCTAATAATATGAGTTAGATTGATAATAATAAGAGTAATAACTACAGTAATTGTCGTTCTATCGATCATATAAGCATAATATGTCTAATAATATGAGTTAGATTGATAATACTAAGAGTAGTGAGTATAGTAATTCTCATTCTATCGATCATTTAAGCATAATATGGCTAATAATATGAGTTAGATTGATAATAATAACAGTAATAAGTATAGTAATTGTCGTTCTATCGATAATATAACCATAATATGGCTAATAATATGAGTTAGATTGATAATACTAAGAGTAGTGAGTATAGTAATTCTCGCTCTATCGATCATATAAGCATAATATGGCTAATAATATGAGTTAGATTGATAGTAATAAGAGTAATAAGTATAGTAATTGTCGTTCTATCGATCATATAAGCATAATAAGGCTAATAATATGAGTTAGAGTGATAATACTAAGAGTAGTGAGTATAGTAATTCTCATTCTATCGATCATATAAGCATAATATGGCTAATAATATGAGTTAGATTGATAATAATAAGAGTAATGAGTATAGTAATTGTAGTTCTATCGATCATGTCGGCATAATATGGTGAATAATATGAGTTAGATTCATAATAATAAGAGTAATAAGTATAGTAATTGTCGTTCTATCGATCATATAAGCATAATATGGCTAATAATATGAGTTAGATTGATAATACTAAGAGTAGTGAGTATAGTAATTCTCGTTTTATCGATCATATAAGCATAATATGGCTAATAATATGAGTTAGATTGATAATAATAAGAGTAATAACTACAGTACTTGTCGTTCTATCGATCATTTAAGCATAATATGGGTAATAATATGAGTCAGATTGATAATAATAACAGTAATAAGTATAGTAATTGTCGTTCTATCGATAATATAAGCATAATATGGCTAATAATATGAGTTAGATTGATAATACTAAGAGTAGTGAGTATAGTAGTTCTCGTTCTATCGATCATATAAGCATAATATGGCTAATAATATGAGTTAGATTGATAATAATAAGAGTAATAAGTATAGTAATTGTCGTTCTATCGATCATATAAGCATAATATGGCTAATAATATGAGTTAGATTGATAATACTAAGAGTAGTGAGTATAGTAATTCTCGTTCTATCGATCATATATGCATAATATGGCTAATAATATGAGTTAGATTGATAATAATAAGAGTAATAACTACCAGTAATTGTCGTTCTATCGATCATATAAGCATAATAAGGCTAATAATATGAGTTAGAGTGATAATACTAAGAGTAGTGAGTATAGTAATTCTCATTCTATCGATCATATAAGCATAATATGGCTAATAATATGAGTTAGATTGATAATAATAAGAGTAATGAGTATAGTAATTGTAGTTCTATCGATCATTTAAGCATAATATGGCTAATAATATGAGTTAGATTGATGATAATAAGAGTAATGAGTATAGTAATTGTAGTTCTATCGATCATATCTGCACAATATGGTTAATAATATGAGTTAGATTGATAATGATAAGAGTAGTAAGTACAGTATTTGTCGTTCTATCGATCATATAAGCATAATATGGCTAATAATATGAGTTAGATTGATAATACTAAGAGTAGTGAGTATAGTAATTCTCGTTCTATCGATCAAATAAGCATAATATGGCTAATAATATGAGTTAGATGATAATAATAAGAGTAATGAGTATAGTAATTGTAGTTCTATCGATCATATCGGCATAATATGGCTAATAATATGATATAGATTGATAATAATAAGAGTAATAAGTATAGCATTTGTCCTTCTATCGATCATGTAAGCATAATATGGCTAATAATACGAGTTAGATTGATAATAATAAGAGTAATAAGTATAGTAATTGTCGTTCTATCGATCATTTAAGCATAATATGGCTAATAATATGAGTTAGATTGATAATACTAAGAGTAGTGAGTATAGCAGTTCTCGTTCCATCGATCATATAAGCATAATATGGCTAATAATATGAGTTAGATTGATTAATACTAAGAGTAGTGAGTATAGTAATTCTCGTTCTATCGATCATATAAGCATAATATGGCTAATAATATGAGTTAGATTGATAATAATAAGAGTAATAACTACAGTAATTGTCGTTCTATCGATCATATAAGCATAATAAGGCTAATAATATGAGTTAGATTGATAATAATAAGAGTAATAAGTATAGTAATTGTCGTTCTCTCGATAATATAACCATAATATGGCTAATAATATGAGTTAGATTGATAATACTAAGAGTAGTGAGTATAGTAATTCTCGCTCTATCGATCATATAAGCATAATATGGCTAATAATATGAGTTAGATTGATAGTAATAAGAGTAATAAGTATAGTAATTGTCGTTCTATCGATCATATAAGCATAATAAGGCTAATAATATGAGTTAGAGTGATAATACTAAGAGTAGTGAGTATAGTAATTCTCATTCTATCGATCATATAAGCATAATATGGCTAATAATATGAGTTAGATTGATAATAATAAGAGTAATGAGTATAGTAATTGTCGTTCTCTCGATCATATAAGCATAATATGGCTAATAATATGAGTTAGAGTGATAATACTAAGAGTAGTGAGTATAGTAATTCTCATTCTATCGATCATTTAAGCATAATATGGCTAATAATATGAGTTAGATTGATAATAATAACAGTAATAAGTATAGTAATTGTCGTTCTATCGATAATATAAGCATAATATGGCTAATAATATGAGTTAGATTGATAATACTAAGAGTAGTGAGTATAGTAATTCTCGTTCTATCCATCATATAAGCATAATATGGCTAATAATATGAGTTAGATTGATAATAATAAGAGTAATGAGTATAGTAATTGTAGTTCTATCGATCATATCTGCATAATATGGTTAATAATATGAGTTAGATTCATAATAATAAGAGTAATAAGTATAGTAATTGTCGTTCTATCGATCATATAAGCATAATATGGCTAATAATATGAGTTAGATTGATAATACTAAGAGTAGTGAGTATAGTAATTCTCGTTCTATCGATCATATAAGCATAATATGGCTAATAATATGAGTTAGATTGATAGTAATAAGAGTAATAAGTATAGTAATTGTCGTTCTATCGATCATATAAGCATAATAAGGCTAATAATTTGAGTTAGAGTGATAATACTAAGAGTAGTGAGTATAGTAATTCTCATTCTATCGATCATATAAGCATAATATGGCTAATAATATGAGTTAGATTGATAATAATAAGAGTAATGAGTATAGTAATTGTAGTTCTATCGATCATTTAAGCATAATATGGCTAATAATATGAGTTAGATTGATGATAATAAGAGTAATGAGTATAGTAATTGTAGTTCTATCGATCATATCTGCATAATATGGTTAATAATATGAGTTAGATTCATAATAATAAGAGTAATAAGTATAGTAATTGTCGTTCTATCGATCATATAAGCATAATATGGCTAATAATATGAGTTAGATTGATAATACTAAGAGTAGTGAGTATAGTAATTCTCGTTCTATCGATCATATAAGCATAATATGGCTAATAATATGAGTTAGATTGATAGTAATAAGAGTAATACGTATAGTAATTGTCGTTCTATCGATCATATAAGCATAATAAGGCTAATAATATGAGTTAGAGTGATAATACTAAGAGTAGTGAGTATAGTATTTGTCGTTCTATCGATCATATAAGCATAATATGGCTAATAATATGAGTTAGATTGATAATAATAAGAGTAATAAGTATAGTAATTGTCGTTCTATCGATCATTTAAGCATAATATGGGTAATAATATGAGTCAGATTGATAATAATAACAGTAATAAGTATAGTAATTGTCGTTCTATCGATAATATAAGCATAATATGGCTAATAATATGAGTTAGATTGATAATACTAAGAGTAGTGAGTATAGTAGTTCTCGTTCTATCGATCATATAAGCATAATATGGCTAATAATATGAGTTAGATTGATAATAATAAGAGTAATAAGTATAGTAATTGTCGTTCTATCGATCATATAAGCATAATATGGCTAATAATATGAGTTAGATTGATAATACTAAGAGTAGTGAGTATAGTAATTCTCGTTCTATCGATCATATAAGCATAATATGGCTAATAATATGAGTTAGATTGATAATACTAAGAGTAGTGAGTATAGTAATTCTCGTTCTATCGATCATATATGCATAATATGGCTAATAATATGAGTTAGATTGATAATAATAAGAGTAATAACTACAGTAATTGTCGTTCTATCGATCATATAAGCATAATATGTCTAATAATATGAGTTAGATTGATAATACTAAGAGTAGTGAGTATAGTAATTCTCATTCTATCGATCATTTAAGCATAATATGGCTAATAATATGAGTTAGATTGATAATAATAACAGTAATAAGTATAGTAATTGTCGTTCTATCGATAATATAACCATAATATGGCTAATAATATGAGTTAGATTGATAATACTAAGAGTAGTGAGTATAGTAATTCTCGCTCTATCGATCATATAAGCATAATATGGCTAATAATATGAGTTAGATTGATAGTAATAAGAGTAATAAGTATAGTAATTGTCGTTCTATCGATCATATAAGCATAATAAGGCTAATAATATGAGTTAGAGTGATAATACTAAGAGTAGTGAGTATAGTAATTCTCATTCTATCGATCATATAAGCATAATATGGCTAATAATATGAGTTAGATTGATAATAATAAGAGTAATGAGTATAGTAATTGTAGTTCTATCGATCATGTCGGCATAATATGGTGAATAATATGAGTTAGATTCATAATAATAAGAGTAATAAGTATAGTAATTGTCGTTCTATCGATCATATAAGCATAATATGGCTAATAATATGAGTTAGATTGATAATAATAAGAGTAATGAGTATAGTAATTGTAGTTCTATCGATCATTTAAGCATAATATGGCTAATAATATGAGTTAGATTGATGATAATAAGAGTAATGAGTATAGTAATTGTAGTTCTATCGATCATATCTGCACAATATGGTTAATAATATGAGTTAGATTGATAATGATAAGAGTAGTAAGTACAGTATTTGTCGTTCTATCGATCATATAAGCATAATATGGCTAATAATATGAGTTAGATTGATAATACTAAGAGTAGTGAGTATAGTAATTCTCGTTCTATCGATCAAATAAGCATAATATGGCTAATAATATGAGTTAGATTGATAATAATAAGAGTAATGAGTATAGTAATTGTAGTTCTATCGATCATATCGGCATAATATGGCTAATAATATGATATAGATTGATAATAATAAGAGTAATAAGTATAGCATTTGTCCTTCTATCGATCATGTAAGCATAATATGGCTAATAATACGAGTTAGATTGATAATAATAAGAGTAATAAGTATAGTAATTGTCGTTCTATCGATCATTTAAGCATAATATGGCTAATAATATGAGTTAGATTGATAATACTAAGAGTAGTGAGTATAGCAGTTCTCGTTCCATCGATCATATAAGCATAATATGGCTAATAATATGAGTTAGATTGATAATACTAAGAGTAGTGAGTATAGTAATTCTCGTTCTATCGATCATATAAGCATAATATGGCTAATAATATGAGTTAGATTGATAATAATAAGAGTAATAACTACAGTAATTGTCGTTCTATCGATCATATAAGCATAATAAGGCTAATAATATGAGTTAGATTGATAATAATAACAGTAATAAGTATAGTAATTGTCGTTCTATCGATAATATAAGCATAATATGGCTAATAATATGAGTTAGATTGATAATACTAAGAGTAGTGAGTATAGTAATTCTCGTTCTATCCATCATATAAGCATAATATGGCTAATAATATGAGTTAGATTGATAATAATAAGAGTAATGAGTATAGTAATTGTAGTTCTATCGATCATATCTGCATAATATGGTTAATAATATGAGTTAGATTCATAATAATAAGAGTAATAAGTATAGTAATTGTCGTTCTATCGATCATATAAGCATAATATGGCTAATAATATGAGTTAGATTGATAATACTAAGAGTAGTGAGTATAGTAATTCTCGTTCTATCGATCATATAAGCATAATATGGCTAATAATATGAGTTAGATTGATAGTAATAAGAGTAATAAGTATAGTAATTGTCGTTCTATCGATCATATAAGCATAATAAGGCTAATAATTTGAGTTAGAGTGATAATACTAAGAGTAGTGAGTATAGTAATTCTCATTCTATCGATCATATAAGCATAATATGGCTAATAATATGAGTTAGATTGATAATAATAAGAGTAATGAGTATAGTAATTGTAGTTCTATCGATCATTTAAGCATAATATGGCTAATAATATGAGTTAGATTGATGATAATAAGAGTAATGAGTATAGTAATTGTAGTTCTATCGATCATATCTGCATAATATGGTTAATAATATGAGTTAGATTCATAATAATAAGAGTAATAAGTATAGTAATTGTCGTTCTATCGATCATATAAGCATAATATGGCTAATAATATGAGTTAGATTGATAATACTAAGAGTAGTGAGTATAGTAATTCTCGTTCTATCGATCATATAAGCATAATATGGCTAATAATATGAGTTAGATTGATAGTAATAAGAGTAATACGTATAGTAATTGTCGTTCTATCGATCATATAAGCATAATAAGGCTAATAATATGAGTTAGAGTGATAATACTAAGAGTAGTGAGTATAGTATTTGTCGTTCTATCGATCATATAAGCATAATATGGCTAATAATATGAGTTAGATTGATAATAATAAGAGTAATAAGTATAGTAATTGTCGTTCTATCGATCATTTAAGCATAATATGGGTAATAATATGAGTCAGATTGATAATAATAACAGTAATAAGTATAGTAATTGTCGTTCTATCGATAATATAAGCATAATATGGCTAATAATATGAGTTAGATTGATAATACTAAGAGTAGTGAGTATAGTAGTTCTCGTTCTATCGATCATATAAGCATAATATGGCTAATAATATGAGTTAGATTGATAATAATAAGAGTAATAAGTATAGTAATTGTCGTTCTATCGATCATATAAGCATAATATGGCTAATAATATGAGTTAGATTGATAATACTAAGAGTAGTGAGTATAGTAATTCTCGTTCTATCGATCATATAAGCATAATATGGCTAATAATATGAGTTAGATTGATAATACTAAGAGTAGTGAGTATAGTAATTCTCGTTCTATCGATCATATATGCATAATATGGCTAATAATATGAGTTAGATTGATAATAATAAGAGTAATAACTACAGTAATTGTCGTTCTATCGATCATATAAGCATAATATGTCTAATAATATGAGTTAGATTGATAATACTAAGAGTAGTGAGTATAGTAATTCTCATTCTATCGATCATTTAAGCATAATATGGCTAATAATATGAGTTAGATTGATAATAATAACAGTAATAAGTATAGTAATTGTCGTTCTATCGATAATATAACCATAATATGGCTAATAATATGAGTTAGATTGATAATACTAAGAGTAGTGAGTATAGTAATTCTCGCTCTATCGATCATATAAGCATAATATGGCTAATAATATGAGTTAGATTGATAGTAATAAGAGTAATAAGTATAGTAATTGTCGTTCTATCGATCATATAAGCATAATAAGGCTAATAATATGAGTTAGAGTGATAATACTAAGAGTAGTGAGTATAGTAATTCTCATTCTATCGATCATATAAGCATAATATGGCTAATAATATGAGTTAGATTGATAATAATAAGAGTAATGAGTATAGTAATTGTAGTTCTATCGATCATGTCGGCATAATATGGTGAATAATATGAGTTAGATTCATAATAATAAGAGTAATAAGTATAGTAATTGTCGTTCTATCGATCATATAAGCATAATATGGCTAATAATATGAGTTAGATTGATAATACTAAGAGTAGTGAGTATAGTAATTCTCGTTTTATCGATCATATAAGCATAATATGGCTAATAATATGAGTTAGATTGATAATAATAAGAGTAATAACTACAGTACTTGTCGTTCTATCGATCATATAAGCATAATAAGGCTAATAATATGAGTTAGATTGATAATAATAAGAGTAATAAGTATAGTAATTGTCGTTCTCTCGATCATATAAGCATAATATGGCTAATAATATGAGTTAGAGTGATAATACTAAGAGTAGTGAGTATAGTAATTCTCATTCTATCGATCATTTAAGCATAATATGGCTAATAATATGAGTTAGATTGATAATAATAACAGTAATAAGTATAGTAATTGTCGTTCTATCGATCATATAAGCATAATATGGCTAATAATATGAGTTAGATTGATAATACTAAGAGTAGTGAGTATAGTAATTCTCGTTCTATCGATCATATAAGCATAATATGGCTAATAATATGAGTTAGATTGATAGTAATAAGAGTAATACGTATAGTAATTGTCGTTCTATCGATCATATAAGCATAATAAGGCTAATAATATGAGTTAGAGTGATAATACTAAGAGTAGTGAGTATAGTATTTGTCGTTCTATCGATCATATAAGCATAATATGGCTAATAATATGAGTTAGATTGATAATAATAAGAGTAATAAGTATAGTAATTGTCGTTCTATCGATCATTTAAGCATAATATGGGTAATAATATGAGTCAGATTGATAATAATAACAGTAATAAGTATAGTAATTGTCGTTCTATCGATAATATAAGCATAATACGGCTAATAATATGAGTTAGATTGATAATACTAAGAGTAGTGAGTATAGTAGTTCTCGTTCTATCGATCATATAAGCATAATATGGCTAATAATATGAGTTAGATTGATAATAATAAGAGTAATAAGTATAGTAATTGTCGTTCTATCGATCATATAAGCATAATATGGCTAATAATATGAGTTAGATTGATAATACTAAGAGTAGTGAGTATAGTAATTCTCGTTCTATCGATCATATATGCATAATATGGCTAATAATATGAGTTAGATTGATAATAATAAGAGTAATAACTACAGTAATTGTCGTTCTATCGATCATATAAGCATAATAAGGCTAATAATATGAGTTAGAGTGATAATACTAAGAGTAGTGAGTATAGTAATTCTCATTCTATCGATCATATAAGCATAATATGGCTAATAATATGAGTTAGATTGATAATAATAAGAGTAATGAGTATAGTAATTGTAGTTCTATCGATCATTTAAGCATAATATGGCTAATAATATGAGTTAGATTGATGATAATAAGAGTAATGAGTATAGTAATTGTAGTTCTATCGATCATATCTGCACAATATGGTTAATAATATGAGTTAGATTGATAATAATAAGAGTAGTAAGTACAGTATTTGTCGTTCTATCGATCATATAAGCATAATATGGCTAATAATATGAGTTAGATTGATAATACTAAGAGTAGTGAGTATAGTAATTCTCGTTCTATCGATCATATAAGCATAATATGGCTAATAATATGAGTTAGATTGATAATAATAAGAGTAATGAGTATAGTAATTGTAGTTCTATCGATCATATCGGCATAATATGGCTAATAATATGATATAGATTGATAATAATAAGAGTAATAAGTATTGTATTTGTCCTTCTATCGATCATGTAAGCATAATATGGCTAATAATACGAGTTAGATTGATAATAATAAGAGTAATAAGTATAGTAATTGTCGTTCTATCGATCATTTAAGCATAATATGGCTAATAATATGAGTTAGATTGATAATACTAAGAGTAGTGAGTATAGTAGTTCTCGTTCCATCGATCATATAAGCATAATATGGCTAATAATATGAGTTAGATTGATAATACTAAGAGTAGTGAGTATAGTAATTCTCGTTCTATCGATCATATAAGCATAATATGGCTAATAATATGAGTTAGATTGATAATAATAAGAGTAATGAGTACAGTAATTGTAGTTCTATCGATCATATCGGCATAATATGGCTAATAATATGATATAGATTGATAATAATAAGAGTAATAAGTATAGTATTTGACGTTCTATCGGTCATGTAAGCATAATATGGCTAATAATACGAGTTAGATTGATAATAATAAGAGTAATAAGTATAGTAATTGTCGTTCTACCGATCATTTAAGCATAATATGGGTAATAATATGAGTCAGATTGATAATAATAACAGTAATGAGTATAGTAATTGTCGTTCTATCGATAATATAAGCATAATATGGCTAATAATATGAGTTAGATTGATAATACTAAGAGTAGTGAGTATAGTAGTTCTCGTTCTATCGATCATATAAGCATAATATGGCTAATAATATGAGTTAGATTGATAATAATAAGAGTAATAAGTATAGTAATTCTCGTTCTATCCATCATATAAGCATAATATGGCTAATAATATGAGTTAGATTGATAATAATAAGAGTAATGAGTATAGTAATTGTAGTTCTATCGATCATATCTGCATAATATGGTTAATAATATGAGTTAGATTCATAATAATAAGAGTAATAAGTATAGTAATTGTCGTTCTATCGATCATATAAGCATAATATGGCTAATAATATGAGTTAGATTGATAATACTAAGAGTAGTGAGTATAGTAATTCTCGTTCTATCGATCATATAAGCATAATATGGCTAATAATATGAGTTAGATTGATAGTAATAAGAGTAATACGTATAGTAATTGTCGTTCTATCGATCATATAAGCATAATAAGGCTAATAATATGAGTTAGAGTGATAATACTAAGAGTAGTGAGTATAGTATTTGTCGTTCTATCGATCATATAAGCATAATATGGCTAATAATATGAGTTAGATTGATAATAATAAGAGTAATAAGTATAGTAATTGTCGTTCTATCGATCATTTAAGCATAATATGGGTAATAATATGAGTCAGATTGATAATAATAACAGTAATAAGTATAGTAATTGTCGTTCTATCGATAATATAAGCATAATATGGCTAATAATATGAGTTAGATTGATAATACTAAGAGTAGTGAGTATAGTAGTTCTCGTTCTATCGATCATATAAGCATAATATGGCTAATAATATGAGTTAGATTGATAATAATAAGAGTAATAAGTATAGTAATTGTCGTTCTATCGATCATATAAGCATAATATGGCTAATAATATGAGTTAGATTGATAATACTAAGAGTAGTGAGTATAGTAATTCTCGTTCTATCGATCATATAAGCATAATATGGCTAATAATATGAGTTAGATTGATAATACTAAGAGTAGTGAGTATAGTAATTCTCGTTCTATCGATCATATATGCATAATATGGCTAATAATATGAGTTAGATTGATAATAATAAGAGTAATAACTACAGTAATTGTCGTTCTATCGATCATATAAGCATAATATGTCTAATAATATGAGTTAGATTGATAATACTAAGAGTAGTGAGTATAGTAATTCTCATTCTATCGATCATTTAAGCATAATATGGCTAATAATATGAGTTAGATTGATAATAATAACAGTAATAAGTATAGTAATTGTCGTTCTATCGATAATATAACCATAATATGGCTAATAATATGAGTTAGATTGATAATACTAAGAGTAGTGAGTATAGTAATTCTCGCTCTATCGATCATATAAGCATAATATGGCTAATAATATAAGTTAGATTGATAGTAATAAGAGTAATAAGTATAGTAATTGTCGTTCTATCGATCATATAAGCATAATAAGGCTAATAATATGAGTTAGAGTGATAATACTAAGAGTAGTGAGTATAGTAATTCTCATTCTATCGATCATATAAGCATAATATGGCTAATAATATGAGTTAGATTGATAATAATAAGAGTAATGAGTATAGTAATTGTAGTTCTATCGATCATGTCGGCATAATATGGTGAATAATATGAGTTAGATTCATAATAATAAGAGTAATAAGTATAGTAATTGTCGTTCTATCGATCATATAAGCATAATATGGCTAATAATATGAGTTAGATTGATAATACTAAGAGTAGTGAGTATAGTAATTCTCGTTTTATCGATCATATAAGCATAATATGGCTAATAATATGAGTTAGATTGATAATAATAAGAGTAATAACTACAGTACTTGTCGTTCTATCGATCATATAAGCATAATAAGGCTAATAATATGAGTTAGATTGATAATAATAAGAGTAATAAGTATAGTAATTGTCGTTCTCTCGATCATATAAGCATAATATGGCTAATAATATGAGTTAGAGTGATAATACTAAGAGTAGTGAGTATAGTAATTCTCATTCTATCGATCATTTAAGCATAATATGGCTAATAATATGAGTTAGATTGATAATAATAACAGTAATAAGTATAGTAATTGTCGTTCTATCGATCATATAAGCATAATATGGCTAATAATATGAGTTAGATTGATAATACTAAGAGTAGTGAGTATAGTAATTCTCGTTCTATCGATCATATAAGCATAATATGGCTAATAATATGAGTTAGATTGATAGTAATAAGAGTAATACGTATAGTAATTGTCGTTCTATCGATCATATAAGCATAATAAGGCTAATAATATGAGTTAGAGTGATAATACTAAGAGTAGTGAGTATAGTATTTGTCGTTCTATCGATCATATAAGCATAATATGGCTAATAATATGAGTTAGATTGATAATAATAAGAGTAATAAGTATAGTAATTGTCGTTCTATCGATCATTTAAGCATAATATGGGTAATAATATGAGTCAGATTGATAATAATAACAGTAATAAGTATAGTAATTGTCGTTCTATCGATAATATAAGCATAATACGGCTAATAATATGAGTCAGATTGATAATAATAACAGTAATAAGTATAGTAATTGTCGTTCTATCGATCATATAAGCATAATATGGCTAATAATATGAGTTAGATTGATAATACTAAGAGTAGTGAGTATAGTAATTCTCGTTCTATCGATCATATATGCATAATATGGCTAATAATATGAGTTAGATTGATAATAATAAGAGTAATAACTACAGTAATTGTCGTTCTATCGATCATATAAGCATAATAAGGCTAATAATATGAGTTAGAGTGATAATACTAAGAGTAGTGAGTATAGTAATTCTCATTCTATCGATCATATAAGCATAATATGGCTAATAATATGAGTTAGATTGATAATAATAAGAGTAATGAGTATAGTAATTGTAGATCTATCGATCATTTAAGCATAATATGGCTAATAATATGAGTTAGATTGATAATAATAACAGTAATAAGTATAGTAATTGTCGTTCTATCGATCATATAAGCATAATATGGCTAATAATATGAGTTAGATTGATAATACTAAGAGTAGTGAGTATAGTAATTCTCGTTCTATCGATCATATATGCATAATATGGCTAATAATATGAGTTAGATTGATAATAATAAGAGTAATAACTACAGTAATTGTCGTTCTATCGATCATATAAGCATAATAAGGCTAATAATATGAGTTAGAGTGATAATACTAAGAGTAGTGAGTATAGTAATTCTCATTCTATCGATCATATAAGCATAATATGGCTAATAATATGAGTTAGATTGATAATAATAAGAGTAATGAGTATAGTAATTGTAGTTCTATCGATCATTTAAGCATAATATGGCTAATAATATGAGTTAGATTGATGATAATAAGAGTAATGAGTATAGTAATTGTAGTTCTATCGATCATATCTGCACAATATGGTTAATAATATGAGTTAGATTGATAATAATAAGAGTAGTAAGTACAGTATTTGTCGTTCTATCGATCATATAAGCATAATATGGCTAATAATATGAGTTAGATTGATAATACTAAGAGTAGTGAGTATAGTAATTCTCGTTCTATCGATCATATAAGCATAATATGGCTAATAATATGAGTTAGATTGATAATAATAAGAGTAATGAGTATAGTAATTGTAGTTCTATCGATCATATCGGCATAATATGGCTAATAATATGATATAGATTGATAATAATAAGAGTAATAAGTATAGTATTTGTCCTTCTATCGATCATGTAAGCATAATATGGCTAATAATACGAGTTAGATTGATAATAATAAGAGTAATAAGTATAGTAATTGTCGTTCTATCGATCATTTAAGCATAATATGGCTAATAATATGAGTTAGATTGATAATACTAAGAGTAGTGAGTATAGTAGTTCTCGTTCCATCGATCATATAAGCATAATATGGCTAATAATATGAGTTAGATTGATAATACTAAGAGTAGTGAGTATAGTAATTCTCGTTCTATCGATCATATAAGCATAATATGGCTAATAATATGAGTTAGATTGATAATAATAAGAGTAATAACTACAGTAATTGTCGTTCTATCGATCATATAAGCATAATAAGGCTAATAATATGAGTTAGATTGATAATAATAAGAGTAATAAGTATAGTAATTGTCGTTCTCTCGATCATATGAGCATAATATGGCTGATAATATGAGTTAGAGTGATAATACTAAGAGTAGTGAGTATAGTAATTCTCATTCTATCGATCATTTAAGCATAATATGGCTAATAATATGAGTTAGATTGATAATAATAACAGTAATAAGTATAGTAATTGTCGTTCTATCGATAATATAACCATAATATGGCTAATAATATGAGTTAGATTGATAATACTAAGAGTAGTGAGTATAGTAATTCTCGCTCTATCGATCATATAAGCATAATATGGCTAATAATATGAGTTAGATTGATAGTAATAAGAGTAATAAGTATAGTAATTGTCGTTCTATCGATCATATAAGCATAATAAGGCTAATAATATGAGTTAGAGTGATAATACTAAGAGTAGTGAGTATAGTAATTCTCATTCTATCGATCATATAAGCATAATATGGCTAATAATATGAGTTAGATTGATAATAATAAGAGTAATGAGTATAGTAATTGTCGTTCTCTCGATCATATAAGCATAATATGGCTAATAATATGAGTTAGAGTGATAATACTAAGAGTAGTGAGTATAGTAATTCTCATTCTATCGATCATTTAAGCATAATATGGCTAATAATATGAGTTAGATTGATAATAATAACAGTAATAAGTATAGTAATTGTCGTTCTATCGATAATATAAGCATAATATGGCTAATAATATGAGTTAGATTGATAATACTAAGAGTAGTGAGTATAGTAATTCTCGTTCTATCCATCATATAAGCATAATATGGCTAATAATATGAGTTAGATTGATAATAATAAGAGTAATGAGTATAGTAATTGTAGTTCTATCGATCATGTCTGCATAATATGGTTAATAATATGAGTTAGATTCATAATAATAAGAGTAATAAGTATAGTGATTGTCGTTCTATCGATCATATAAGCATAATATGGCTAATAATATGAGTTAGATTGATAATACTAAGAGTAGTGAGTATAGTAATTCTCGTTCTATCGATCATATAAGCATAATATGGCTAATAATATGAGTTAGATTGATAGTAATAAGAGTAATAAGTATAGTAATTGTCGTTCTATCGATCATATAAGCATAATAAGGCTAATAATTTGAGTTAGAGTGATAATACTAAGAGTAGTGAGTATAGTAATTCTCATTCTATCGATCATATAAGCATAATATGGCTAATAATATGAGTTAGATTGATAATAATAAGAGTAATGAGTATAGTAATTGTAGTTCTATCGATCATTTAAGCATAATATGGCTAATAATATGAGTTAGATTGATGATAATAAGAGTAATGAGTATAGTAATTGTAGTTCTATCGATCATTTAAGCATAATATGGCTAATAATATGAGTTAGATTGATGATAATAAGAGTAATGAGTATAGTAATTGTAGTTCTATCGATCATATCTGCACAATATGGTTAATAATATGAGTTAGATTGATAATAATAAGAGTAGTAAGTATAGTATTTGTCGTTCTATCGATCATATAAGCATAATATGGCTAATAATATGAGTTAGATTGATAATACTAAGAGTAGTGAGTATAGTAATTCTCGTTCTATCGATCATATAAGCATAATATGGCTAATAATATGAGTTAGATTGATAATAATAAGAGTAATGAGTACAGTAATTGTAGTTCTATCGATCATATCGGCATAATATGGCTAATAATATGATATAGATTGATAATAATAAGAGTAATAAGTATAGTATTTGACGTTCTATCGGTCATGTAAGCATAATATGGCTAATAATACGAGTTAGATTGATAATAATAAGAGTAATAAGTATAGTAATTGTCGTTCTACCGATCATTTAAGCATAATATGGGTAATAATATGAGTCAGATTGATAATAATAACAGTAATGAGTATAGTAATTGTCGTTCTATCGATAATATAAGCATAATATGGCTAATAATATGAGTTAGATTGATAATACTAAGAGTAGTGAGTATAGTAGTTCTCGTTCTATCGATCATATAAGCATAATATGGCTAATAATATGAGTTAGATTGATAATAATAAGAGTAATAAGTATAGTAATTCTCGTTCTATCCATCATATAAGCATAATATGGCTAATAATATGAGTTAGATTGATAATAATAAGAGTAATGAGTATAGTAATTGTAGTTCTATCGATCATATCTGCATAATATGGTTAATAATATGAGTTAGATTCATAATAATAAGAGTAATAAGTATAGTAATTGTCGTTCTATCGATCATATAAGCATAATATGGCTAATAATATGAGTTAGATTGATAATACTAAGAGTAGTGAGTATAGTAATTCTCGTTCTATCGATCATATAAGCATAATATGGCTAATAATATGAGTTAGATTGATAGTAATAAGAGTAATACGTATAGTAATTGTCGTTCTATCGATCATATAAGCATAATAAGGCTAATAATATGAGTTAGAGTGATAATACTAAGAGTAGTGAGTATAGTAATTCTCATTCTATCGATCATATAAGCATAATATGGCTAATAATATGAGTTAGATCGATAATAATAAGAGTAATGAGTATAGTAATTGTAGTTCTATCGATCATATCGGCATAATATGGTGAATAATATGAGTTAGATTCATAATAATAAGAGTAATAAGTATAGTAATTGTCGTTCTATCGATCATATAAGCATAATATGGCTAATAATATGAGTTAGATTGATAATAATAAGAGTAGTAAGTATAGTATTTGTCGTTCTATCGATCATATAAGCATAATATGGCTAATAATATGAGTTAGATTGATAATAATAAGAGTAATAAGTATAGTAATTGTCGTTCAATCGATCATTTAAGCATAATATGGGTAATAATATGAGTCAGATTGATAATAATAACAGTAATAAGTATAGTAATTGTCGTTCTATCGATAATATAAGCATAATATGGCTAATAATATGAGTTAGATTGATAATACTAAGAGTAGTGAGTATAGTAGTTCTCGTTCTATCGATCATATAAGCATAATATGGCTAATAATATGAGTTAGATTGATAATAATAAGAGTAATAAGTATAGTAATTGTCGTTCTATCGATCATATAAGCATAATATGGCTAATAATATGAGTTAGATTGATAATACTAAGAGTAGTGAGTATAGTAATTCTCGTTCTATCGATCATATATGCATAATATGGCTAATAATATGAGTTAGATTGATAATAATAAGAGTAATAACTACAGTAATTGTCGTTCTATCGATCATATAAGCATAATAAGGCTAATAATATGAGTTAGAGTGATAATACTAAGAGTAGTGAGTATAGTAATTCTCATTCTATCGATCATATAAGCATAATATGGCTAATAATATGAGTTAGATTGATAATAATAAGAGTAATGAGTATAGTAATTGTAGTTCTATCGATCATTTAAGCATAATATGGCTAATAATATGAGTTAGATTGATGATAATAAGAGTAATGAGTATAGTAATTGTAGTTCTATCGATCATATCTGCACAATATGGTTAATAATATGAGTTAGATTGATAATAATAAGAGTAGTAAGTACAGTATTTGTCGTTCTATCGATCATATAAGCATAATATGGCTAATAATATGAGTTAGATTGATAATACTAAGAGTAGTGAGTATAGTAATTCTCGTTCTATCGATCATATAAGCATAATATGGCTAATAATATGAGTTAGATTGATAATAATAAGAGTAATGAGTATAGTAATTGTAGTTCTATCGATCATATCGGCATAATATGGCTAATAATATGATATAGATTGATAATAATAAGAGTAATAAGTATAGTATTTGTCCTTCTATCGATCATGTAAGCATAATATGGCTAATAATACGAGTTAGATTGATAATAATAAGAGTAATAAGTATAGTAATTGTCGTGCTATCGATCATTTAAGCATAATATGGCTAATAATATGAGTTAGATTGATAATACTAAGAGTAGTGAGTATAGTAGTTCTCGTTCCATCGATCATATAAGCATAATATGGCTAATAATATGAGTTAGATTGATAATACTAAGAGTAGTGAGTATAGTAATTCTCGTTCTATCGATCATATAAGCATAATATGGCTAATAATATGAGTTAGATTGATAATAATAAGAGTAATAACTACAGTAATTGTCGTTCTATCGATCATATAAGCATAATAAGGCTAATAATATGAGTTAGATTGATAATAATAAGAGTAATAAGTATAGTAATTGTCGTTCTCTCGATCATATGAGCATAATATGGCTAATAATATGAGTTAGAGTGATAATACTAAGAGTAGTGAGTATAGTAATTCTCATTCTATCGATCATTTAAGCATAATATGGCTAATAATATGAGTTAGATTGATAATAATAACAGTAATAAGTATAGTAATTGTCGTTCTATCGATAATATAACCATAATATGGCTAATAATATGAGTTAGATTGATAATACTAAGAGTAGTGAGTATAGTAATTCTCGCTCTATCGATCATATAAGCATAATATGGCTAATAATATGAGTTAGATTGATAGTAATAAGAGTAATAAGTATAGTAATTGTCGTTCTATCGATCATATAAGCATAATAAGGCTAATAATATGAGTTAGAGTGATAATACTAAGAGTAGTGAGTATAGTAATTCTCATTCTATCGATCATATAAGCATAATATGGCTAATAATATGAGTTAGATTGATAATAATAAGAGTAATGAGTATAGTAATTGTCGTTCTCTCGATCATATAAGCATAATATGGCTAATAATATGAGTTAGAGTGATAATACTAAGAGTAGTGAGTATAGTAATTCTCATTCTATCGATCATTTAAGCATAATATGGCTAATAATATGAGTTAGATTGATAATAATAACAGTAATAAGTATAGTAATTGTCGTTCTATCGATAATATAAGCATAATATGGCTAATAATATGAGTTAGATTGATAATACTAAGAGTAGTGAGTATAGTAATTCTCGTTCTATCCATCATATAAGCATAATATGGCTAATAATATGAGTTAGATTGATAATAATAAGAGTAATGAGTATAGTAATTGTAGTTCTATCGATCATATCTGCATAATATGGTTAATAATATGAGTTAGATTCATAATAATAAGAGTAATAAGTATAGTAATTGTCGTTCTATCGATCATATAAGCATAATATGGCTAATAATATGAGTTAGATTGATAATACTAAGAGTAGTGAGTATAGTAATTCTCGTTCTATCGATCATATAAGCATAATATGGCTAATAATATGAGTTAGATTGATAATAATAACAGTAATAAGTATAGTAATTGTCGTTCTATCGATAATATAACCATAATATGGCTAATAATATGAGTTAGATTGATAATACTAAGAGTAGTGAGTATAGTAATTCTCGCTCTATCGATCATATAAGCATAATATGGCTAATAATATGAGTTAGATTGATAGTAATAAGAGTAATAAGTATAGTAATTGTCGTTCTATCGATCATATAAGCATAATAAGGCTAATAATATGAGTTAGAGTGATAATACTAAGAGTAGTGAGTATAGTAATTCTCATTCTATCGATCATATAAGCATAATATGGCTAATAATATGAGTTAGATTGATAATAATAAGAGTAATGAGTATAGTAATTTTCGTTCTCTCGATCATATAAGCATAATATGGCTAATAATATGAGTTAGAGTGATAATACTAAGAGTAGTGAGTATAGTAATTCTCATTCTATCGATCATTTAAGCATAATATGGCTAATAATATGAGTTAGATTGATAATAATAACAGTAATAAGTATAGTAATTGTCGTTCTATCGATAATATAAGCATAATATGGCTAATAATATGAGTTAGATTGATAATACTAAGAGTAGTGAGTATAGTAATTCTCGTTCTATCCATCATATAAGCATAATATGGCTAATAATATGAGTTAGATTGATAATAATAAGAGTAATGAGTATAGTAATTGTAGTTCTATCGATCATATCTGCATAATATGGTTAATAATATGAGTTAGATTCATAATAATAAGAGTAATAAGTATAGTAATTGTCGTTCTATCGATCATATAAGCATAATATGGCTAATAATATGAGTTAGATTGATAATACTAAGAGTAGTGAGTATAGTAATTCTCGTTCTATCGATCATATAAGCATAATATGGCTAATAATATGAGTTAGATTGATAGTAATAAGAGTAATAAGTATAGTAATTGTCGTTCTATCGATCATATAAGCATAATAAGGCTAATAATATGAGTTAGAGTGATAATACTAAGAGTAGTGAGTATAGTAATTCTCATTCTATCGATCATATAAGCATAATATGGCTAATAATATGAGTTAGATTGATAATAATAAGAGTAATGAGTATAGTAATTGTAGTTCTATCGATCATATCGGCATAATATGGTGAATAATATGAGTTAGATTCATAATAATAAGAGCAATAAGTATAGTAATTGTCGTTCTATCGATCATATAAGCATAATATGGCTAATAATATGAGTTAGATTGATAATAATAAGAGTAGTAAGTATAGTATTTGTCGTTCTATCGATCATATAAGCATAATATGGCTAATAATATGAGTTAGATTGATAATAATAAGAGTAATAAGTATAGTAATTGTCGTTCTATCGATCATTTAAGCATAATATGGGTAATAATATGAGTCAGATTGATAATAATAACAGTAATAAGTATAGTAATTGTCGTTCTATCGATAATATAAGCATAATATGGCTAATAATATGAGTTAGATTGATAATACTAAGAGTAGTGAGTATAGTAGTTCTCGTTCTATCGATCATATAAGCATAATATGGCTAATAATATGAGTTAGATTGATAATAATAAGAGTAATAAGTATAGTAATTGTCGTTCTATCGATCATATAAGCATAATATGGCTAATAATATGAGTTAGATTGATAATACTAAGAGTAGTGAGTATAGTAATTCTCGTTCTATCGATCATATATGCATAATATGGCTAATAATATGAGTTAGATTGATAATAATAAGAGTAATAACTACAGTAATTGTCGTTCTATCGATCATATAAGCATAATAAGGCTAATAATATGAGTTAGAGTGATAATACTAAGAGTAGTGAGTATAGTAATTCTCATTCTATCGATCATATAAGCATAATATGGCTAATAATATGAGTTAGATTGATAATAATAAGAGTAATGGGTATAGTAATTGTAGTTCTATCGATCATATAAGCAAAATATGGGTAATAATATGAGTCAGATTGATAATAATAACAGTAATAAGTATAGTAATTGTCGTTCTATCGATAATATAAGCATAATATGGCTAATAATATGAGTTAGATTGATAATACTAAGAGTAGTGAGTATAGTAGTTCTCGTTCTATCGATCACATAAGCATAATATGGCTAATAATATGAGTTAGATTGATAATAATAAGAGTAGTAAGTATAGTATTTGTCGTTCTATCGATCATATAAGCATAATATGGCTAATAATATGAGTTAGATTGATAATAATAAGAGTAATAAGTATAGTAATTGTCGTTCTATCGATCATTTAAGCATAATATGGGTAATAATATGAGTCAGATTGATAATAATAACAGTAATAAGTATAGTAATTGTCGTTCTATCGATAATATAAGCATAATATGGCTAATAATATGAGTTAGATTGATAATACTAAGAGTAGTGAGTATAGTAGTTCTCGTTCTATCGATCATATAAGCATAATATGGCTAATAATATGAGTTAGATTGATAATAATAAGAGTAATAAGTATAGTAATTGTCGTTCTATCGATAATATAAGCATAATATGGCTAATAATATGAGGTAGATTGATAATACTAAGAGTAGTGAGTATAGCAGTTCTCGTTCTATCGATCATATAAGCATAATATGGCTAATAATATGAGTTAGATTGATAATAATAAGAGTAATAAGTATAGTAATTGTCGTTCTATCGATAATATAAGCATAATATGGCTAATAATATGAGTTAGATTGATAATACTAAGAGTAGTGAGTATAGTAGTTCTCGTTCTATCGATCATATAAGCATAATATGGCTAATAATATGAGTTAGATTGATAATAGTAAGAGTAGTGAGTATAGTAGTTCTCGTTCCATCGATCATATAAGCATAATATGGCTAATAATATGAGTTAGATTGATAGTAATAAGAGTAATACGTATAGTAATTGTCGTTCTATCGATCATATAAGCATAATAAGGCTAATAATATGAGTTAGAGTGATAATACTAAGAGTAGTGAGTATAGTAATTCTCATTCTATCGATCATATAAGCATAATATGGCTAATAATATGAGTTAGATTGATAATAATAAGAGTAATGAGTATAGTAATTGTCGTTCTCTCGATCATATAAGCATAATATGGCTAATAATATGAGTTAGAGTGATAATACTAAGAGTAGTGAGTATAGTAATTCTCATTCTATCGATCATTTAAGCATAATATGGCTAATAATATGAGTTAGATTGATAATAATAACAGTAATAAGTATAGTAATTGTCGTTCTATCGATAATATAAGCATAATATGGCTAATAATATGAGTTAGATTGATAATACTAAGAGTAGTGAGTATAGTAATTCTCGTTCTATCCATCATATAAGCATAATATGGCTAATAATATGAGTTAGATTGATAATAATAAGAGTAATGAGTATAGTAATTGTAGTTCTATCGATCATATCTGCATAATATGGTTAATAATATGAGTTAGATTCATAATAATAAGAGTAATAAGTATAGTAATTGTCGTTCTATCGATCATATAAGCATAATATGGCTAATAATATGAGTTAGATTGATAATACTAAGAGTAGTGAGTATAGTAATTCTCGTTCTATCGATCATATAAGCATAATATGGCTAATAATATGAGTTAGATTGATAGTAATAAGAGTAATAAGTATAGTAATTGTCGTTCTATCGATCATATAAGCATAATAAGGCTAATAATATGAGTTAGAGTGATAATACTAAGAGTAGTGAGTATAGTAATTCTCATTCTATCGATCATATAAGCATAATATGGCTAATAATATGAGTTAGATTGATAATAATAAGAGTAATGAGTGTAGTAATTGTAGTTCTATCGATCATATCGGCATAATATGGTGAATAATATGAGTTAGATTCATAATAATAAGAGCAATAAGTATAGTAATTGTCGTTCTATCGATCATATAAGCATAATATGGCTAATAATATGAGTTAGATTGATAATAATAAGAGTAGTAAGTATAGTATTTGTCGCTCTATCGATCATATAAGCATAATATGGCTAATAATATGAGTTAGATTGATGATAATAAGAGTAATAAGTATAGTAATTGTCGTTCTATCGATCATTTAAGCATAATATGGGTAATAATATGAGTCAGATTGATAATAATAACAGTAATAAGTATAGTAATTGTCGTTCTATCGATAATATAAGCATAATATGGCTAATAATATGAGTTAGATTGATAATACTAAGAGTAGTGAGTATAGTAGTTCTCGTTCTATCGATCATATAAGCATAATATGGCTAATAATATGAGTTAGATTGATAATAATAAGAGTAATAAGTATAGTAATTGTCGTTCTATCGATCATATAAGCATAATATGGCTAATAATATGAGTTAGATTGATAATACTAAGAGTAGTGAGTATAGTAATTCTCGTTCTATCGATCATGTATGCATAATATGGCTAATAATATGAGTTAGATTGATAATAATAAGAGTAATAACTACAGTAATTGTCGTTCTATCGATCATATAAGCATAATAAGGCTAATAATGTGAGTTAGAGTGATAATACTAAGAGTAGTGAGTATAGTAATTCTCATTCTATCGATCATATAAGCATAATATGGCTAATAATATGAGTTAGATTGATAATAATAAGAGTAATGAGTATAGTAATTGTAGTTCTATCGATCATTTAAGCATAATATGGCTAATAATATGAGTTAGATTGATGATAATAAGAGTAATGAGTATAGTAATTGTAGTTCTATCGATCATATCTGCACAATATGGTTAATAATATGAGTTAGATTGATAATAATAAGAGTAGTAAGTATAGTATTTGTCGTTCTATCGATCATATAAGCATAATATGGCTAATAATATGAGTTAGATTGATAATAATAAGAGTAATAAGTGTAGTAATTGTCGTTCTATCGATCATTTAAGCATAATATGGGTAATAATATGAGTCAGATTGATAATAATAACAGTAATAAGTATAGTAATTGTCGTTCTATCGATAATATAAGCATAATATGGCTAATAATATGAGTTAGATTGATAATACTAAGAGTAGTGAGTATAGTAGTTCTCGTTCTATCGATCATATAAGCATAATATGGCTAATAATATGAGTTAGATTGATAATAATAAGAGTAATAAGTATAGTAATTGTCGTTCTATCGATCACATAAGCATAATATGGCTAATAATATGAGTTAGATTGATAATAATAACAGTAATAAGTATAGTAATTGTCGTTCTATCGATAATATAACCATAATATGGCTAGTAATATGAGTTAGATTGATAATACTAAGAGTAGTGAGTATAGTAATTCTCGTTCTATCGATCATATAAGCATAATATGGCTAATAATATGAGTTAGATTGATAATAATAAGAGTAATAACTACAGTAATTGTCGTTCTATCGATCATATAAGCATAATAAGGCTAATAATATGAGTTAGAGTGATAATACTAAGAGTAGTGAGTATAGTAATTCTCATTCTATCGATCATATAAGCATAATATGGCTAATAATATGAGTTAGATTGATAATAATAAGAGTAATGGGTATAGTAATTGTAGTTCTATCGATCATATAAGCAAAATATGGCTAATAATATGAGTTAGATTGATAGTAATAAGAGTAATAAGTATAGTAATTGTCGTTCTATCGATCATATAAGCATAATAAGGCTAATAATATGAGTTAGAGTGATAATACTAAGAGTAGTGAGTATAGTAATTCTCATTCTATCGATCATATAAGCATAATATGGCTAATAATATGAGTTAGATTGATAATAATAAGAGTAATGAGTGTAGTAATTGTAGTTCTATCGATCATATCGGCATAATATGGTGAATAATATGAGTTAGATTCATAATAATAAGAGCAATAAGTATAGTAATTGTCGTTCTATCGATCATATAAGCATAATATGGCTAATAATATGAGTTAGATTGATAATAATAAGAGTAGTAAGTATAGTATTTGTCGTTCTATCGATCATATAAGCATAATATGGCTAATAATATGAGTTAGATTGATGATAATAAGAGTAATAAGTATAGTAATTGTCGTTCTATCGATCATTTAAGCATAATATGGGTAATAATATGAGTCAGATTGATAATAATAACAGTAATAAGTATAGTAATTGTCGTTCTATCGATAATATAAGCATAATATGGCTAATAATATGAGTTAGATTGATAATACTAAGAGTAGTGAGTATAGTAGTTCTCGTTCTATCGATCATATAAGCATAATATGGCTAATAATATGAGTTAGATTGATAATAATAAGAGTAATAAGTATAGTAATTGTCGTTCTATCGATCATATAAGCATAATATGGCTAATAATATGAGTTAGATTGATAATACTAAGAGTAGTGAGTATAGTAATTCTCGTTCTATCGATCATGTATGCATAATATGGCTAATAATATGAGTTAGATTGATAATAATAAGAGTAATAACTACAGTAATTGTCGTTCTATCGATCATATAAGCATAATAAGGCTAATAATGTGAGTTAGAGTGATAATACTAAGAGTAGTGAGTATAGTAATTCTCATTCTATCGATCATATAAGCATAATATGGCTAATAATATGAGTTAGATTGATAATAATAAGAGTAATGAGTATAGTAATTGTAGTTCTATCGATCATTTAAGCATAATATGGCTAATAATATGAGTTAGATTGATGATAATAAGAGTAATGAGTATAGTAATTGTAGTTCTATCGATCATATCTGCACAATATGGTTAATAATATGAGTTAGATTGATAATAATAAGAGTAGTAAGTATAGTATTTGTCGTTCTATCGATCATATAAGCATAATATGGCTAATAATATGAGTTAGATTGATAATAATAAGAGTAATAAGTGTAGTAATTGTCGTTCTATCGATCATTTAAGCATAATATGGGTAATAATATGAGTCAGATTGATAATAATAACAGTAATAAGTATAGTAATTGTCGTTCTATCGATAATATAAGCATAATATGGCTAATAATATGAGTTAGATTGATAATACTAAGAGTAGTGAGTATAGTAGTTCTCGTTCTATCGATCATATAAGCATAATATGGCTAATAATATGAGTTAGATTGATAATAATAAGAGTAATAAGTATAGTAATTGTCGTTCTATCGATCACATAAGCATAATATGGCTAATAATATGAGTTAGATTGATAATAATAACAGTAATAAGTATAGTAATTGTCGTTCTATCGATAATATAACCATAATATGGCTAGTAATATGAGTTAGATTGATAATACTAAGAGTAGTGAGTATAGTAATTCTCGTTCTATCGATCATATAAGCATAATATGGCTAATAATATGAGTTAGATTGATAATAATAAGAGTAATAACTACAGTAATTGTCGTTCTATCGATCATATAAGCATAATAAGGCTAATAATATGAGTTAGAGTGATAATACTAAGAGTAGTGAGTATAGTAATTCTCATTCTATCGATCATATAAGCATAATATGGCTAATAATATGAGTTAGATTGATAATAATAAGAGTAATGGGTATAGTAATTGTAGTTCTATCGATCATATAAGCAAAATATGGGTAATAATATGAGTCAGATTGATAATAATAACAGTAATAAGTATAGTAATTGTCGTTCTATCGATAATATAAGCATAATATGGCTAATAATATGAGTTAGATTGATAATACTAAGAGTAGTGAGTATAGTAGTTCTCGTTCTATCGATCACATAAGCATAATATGGCTAATAATATGAGTTAGATTGATAATAATAAGAGTAATAAGTATAGTAATTGTCGTTCTATCGATCATATAAGCATAATATGGCTAATAATATGAGTTAGATTGATAATAATAAGAGTAATAAGTATAGTAATTGTCGTTCTATCGATCATTTAAGCATAATATGGGTAATAATATGAGTCAGATTGATAATAATAACAGTAATAAGTATAGTAATTGTCGTTCTATCGATAATATAAGCATAATATGGCTAATAATATGAGTTAGATTGATAATACTAAGAGTAGTGAGTATAGTAGTTCTCGTTCTATCGATCATATAAGCATAATATGGCTAATAATATGAGTTAGATTGATAATAATAAGAGTAATAAGTATAGTAATTGTCGTTCTATCGATAATATAAGCATAATATGGCTAATAATATGAGGTAGATTGATAATACTAAGAGTAGTGAGTATAGCAGTTCTCGTTCTATCGATCATATAAGCATAATATGGCTAATAATATGAGTTAGATTGATAATAATAAGAGTAATAAGTATAGTAATTGTCGTTCTATCGATAATATAAGCATAATATGGCTAATAATATGAGTTAGATTGATAATACTAAGAGTAGTGAGTATAGTAGTTCTCGTTCTATCGATCATATAAGCATAATATGGCTAATAATATGAGTTAGATTGATAATAATAAGAGTAATGAGTATAGTAATTCTCGTTCTATCGATCATATAAGCATAATATGGCTAATAATATGAGTTAGATTGATAATAATAAGAGTAATGAGTATAGTAATTGTAGATCTAACGATCATTTAAGCATAATATGGCTAATAATATGAGTTAGAGTGATAATACTGAGAGTAGTGAGTATAGTAATTCTCATTCTATCGATCATATAAGCATAATATGGCTAATAATATGAGTTAGATTGATAATAATAAGAGTAATGGGTATAGTAATTGTAGTTCTATCGATCATATAAGCAAAATATGGCTAATAATATGAGCTAGATTGATAATAATAAGAGTAATAACTACAGTAATTGTCGTTCTATCGATCATATAAGCATAATAAGGCTAATAATATGAGTTAGATTGATAATAATAACAGTAATAAGTATAGTAATTGTCGTTCTATCGATCATTCAAGCATAATATGGGTAATAATATGAGTCAGATTGATAATAATAACAGTACTAAGTATAGTAATTGTCGTTCTATCGATAATATAAGCATAATATGGCTAATAATATGAGTTAGATTGATAATACTAAGAGTAGTGAGTATAGTAGTTCTCGTTCCATCGATTATATAAGCATAATATGGGTAATAATATGAGTTAGATTGATAATAATAAGAGTAATGAGTATAGTAATTGTAGTTCTATCGATCATATCGGCATAATATGGCTAATAATATGATATAGATTGATAATAATAAGAGTAATAAGTATAGTATTTGTCGTTCTATCGATCATGTAAGCATAATATGGCTAATAATACGAGTTAGATTGATAATAATAAGAGTAATAAGTATAGTAATTGTCGTTCTATCGATCATTTAAGCATAATATGGCTAATAATATGAGTTAGATTGATAATAGTAAGAGTAGTGAGTATAGTAGTTCTCGTTCCATCGATCATATAAGCATAATATGGCTAATAATATGAGTTAGATTGATAATACTAAGAGTAGTGAGTATAGTAATTCTCGTTCTATCGATCATATAAGCATAATATGGCTAATAATATGAGTTAGATTGATAATAATAAGAGTAATAACTACAGTAATTGTCGATCTATCGATCATATAAGCATAATAAGGCTAATAATATGAGTTAGATTGATAATAATAAGAGTAATAAGTATAGTAATTGTCGTTCTCTCGATCATATGAGCATAATATGGCTAATAATATGAGTTAGAGTGATAATACTAAGAGTAGTGAGTATGGTAATTCTCATTCTATCGATCATTTAAGCATAATATGGCTAATAATATGAGTTAGATTGATAATAATAACAGTAATAAGTATAGTAATTGTCGTTCTATCGATAATATAACCATAATATGGCTAATAATATGAGTTAGATTGATAATACTAAGAGTAGTGAGTATAGTAATTCTCGCTCTATCGATCATATAAGCATAATATGGCTAATAATATGAGTTAGATTGATAGTAATAAGAGTAATAAGTATAGTAATTGTCGTTCTATCGATCATATAAGCATAATAAGGCTAATAATATGAGTTAGAGTGATAATACTAAGAGTAGTGAGTATAGTAATTCTCATTCTATCGATCATATAAGCATAATATGGCTAATAATATGAGTTAGATTGATAATAATAAGAGTAATGAGTATAGTAATTGTAGTTCTATCGATCATGTCGGCATAATATGGTGAATAATATGAGTTAGATTCATAATAATAAGAGTAATAAGTATAGTAATTGTCGTTCTATCGATCATATAAGCATAATATGGCTAATAATATGAGTTAGATTGATAATACTAAGAGTAGTGAGTATAGTAATTCTCGTTCTATCGATCATATAAGCATAATATGGCTAATAATATGAGTTAGATTGATAATAATAAGAGTAATAACTACAGTACTTGTCGTTCTATCGATCATATAAGCATAATAAGGCTAATAATATGAGTTAGATTGATAATAATAAGAGTAATAAGTATAGTAATTGTCGTTCTCTCGATCATATAAGCATAATATGGCTAATAATATGAGTTAGAGTGATAATACTAAGAGTAGTGAGTATAGTAATTCTCATTCTATCGATCATTTAAGCATAATATGGCTAATAATATGAGTTAGATTGATAATAATAACAGTAATAAGTATAGTAATTGTCGTTCTATCGATAATATAAGCATAATATGGCTAATAATATGAGTTAGATTGATAATACTAAGAGTAGTGAGTATAGTAATTCTCGTTCTATCCATCATATAAGCATAATATGGCTAATAATATGAGTTAGATTGATAATAATAAGAGTAATGAGTATAGTAATTGTAGTTCTATCGATCATATCTGCATAATATGGTTAATAATATGAGTTAGATTCATAATAATAAGAGTAATAAGTATAGTAATTGTCGTTCTATCGATCATATAAGCATAATATGGCTAATAATATGAGTTAGATTGATAATACTAAGAGTAGTGAGTATAGTAATTCTCGTTCTATCGATCATATAAGCATAATATGGCTAATAATATGAGTTAGATTGATAGTAATAAGAGTAATAAGTATAGTAATTGTCGTTCTATCGATCATATAAGCATAATAAGGCTAATAATTTGAGTTAGAGTGATAATACTAAGAGTAGTGAGTATAGTAATTCTCATTCTATCGATCATATAAGCATAATATGGCTAATAATATGAGTTAGATTGATAATAATAAGAGTAATGAGTATAGTAATTGTAGTTCTATCGATCATTTAAGCATAATATGGCTAATAATATGAGTTAGATTGATGATAATAAGAGTAATGAGTATAGTAATTGTAGTTCTATCGATCATTTAAGCATAATATGGCTAATAATATGAGTTAGATTGATGATAATAAGAGTAATGAGTATAGTAATTGTAGTTCTATCGATCATATCTGCACAATATGGTTAATAATATGAGTTAGATTGATAATAATAAGAGTAGTAAGTATAGTATTTGTCGTTCTATCGATCATATAAGCATAATATGGCTAATAATATGAGTTAGATTGATAATACTAAGAGTAGTGAGTATAGTAATTCTCGTTCTATCGATCATATAAGCATAATATGGCTAATAATATGAGTTAGATTGATAATAATAAGAGTAATGAGTACAGTAATTGTAGTTCTATCGATCATATCGGCATAATATGGCTAATAATATGATATAGATGGATAATAATAAGAGTAATAAGTATAGTATTTGACGTTCTATCGGTCATGTAAGCATAATATGGCTAATAATACGAGTTAGATTGATAATAATAAGAGTAATAAGTATAGTAATTGTCGTTCTACCGATCATTTAAGCATAATATGGGTAATAATATGAGTCAGATTGATAATAATAACAGTAATGAGTATAGTAATTGTCGTTCTATCGATAATATAAGCATAATATGGCTAATAATATGAGTTAGATTGATAATACTAAGAGTAGTGAGTATAGTAGTTCTCGTTCTATCGATCATATAAGCATAATATGGCTAATAATATGAGTTAGATTGATAATAATAAGAGTAATAAGTATAGTAATTCTCGTTCTATCCATCATATAAGCATAATATGGCTAATAATATGAGTTAGATTGATAATAATAAGAGTAATGAGTATAGTAATTGTAGTTCTATCGATCATATCTGCATAATATGGTTAATAATATGAGTTAGATTCATAATACTAAGAGTAGTGAGTATAGTAATTCTCGTTCTATCGATCATATAAGCATAATATAGCTAATAATATGAGTTAGATTGATAGTAATAAGAGTAATACGTATAGTAATTGTCGTTCTATCGATCATATAAGCATAATAAGGCTAATAATATGAGTTAGAGTGATAATACTAAGAGTAGTGAGTATAGTAATTCTCATTCTATCGATCATATAAGCATAATATGGCTAATAATATGAGTTAGATTGATAATAATAAGAGTAATGAGTATAGTAATTGTAGTTCTATCGATCATATCGGCATAATATGGTGAATAATATGAGTTAGATTCATAATAATAAGAGTAATAAGTATAGTAATTGTCGTTCTATCGATCATATAAGCATAATATGGCTAATAATATGAGTTAGATTGATAATAATAAGTGTAGTAAGTATAGTATTTGTCGTTCTATCGATCATATAAGCATAATATGGCTAATAATATGAGTTAGATTGATAATAATAAGAGTAATAAGTATAGTAATTGTCGTTCTATCGATCATTTAAGCATAATATGGGTAATAATATGAGTCAGATTGATAATAATAACAGTAATAAGTATAGTAATTGTCGTTCTATCGATAATATAAGCATAATATGGCTAATAATATGAGTTAGATTGATAATACTAAGAGTAGTGAGTATAGTAGTTCTCGTTCTATCGATCATATAAGCATAATATGGCTAATAATATGAGTTAGATTGATAATAATAAGAGTAATAAGTATAGTAATTGTCGTTCTATCGATCATATAAGCATAATATGGCTAATAATATGAGTTAGATTGATAATACTAAGAGTAGTGAGTATAGTAATTCTCGTTCTATCGATCATATATGCATAATATGGCTAATAATATGAGTTAGATTGATAATAATAAGAGTAATAACTACAGTAATTGTCGTTCTATCGATCATATAAGCATAATAAGGCTAATAATATGAGTTAGAGTGATAATACTAAGAGTAGTGAGTATAGTAATTGTCATTCTATCGATCATATAAGCATAATATGGCTAATAATATGAGTTAGTTTGATAATAATAAGAGTAATGAGTATAGTAATTGTAGTTCTATCGATCATTTAAGCATAATATGGCTAATAATATGAGTTAGATTGATGATAATAAGAGTAATGAGTATAGTAATTGTAGTTCTATCGATCATATCTGCACAATATGGTTAATAATATGAGTTAGATTGATAATAATAAGAGTAATGAGTATAGTAATTGTCGTTCTCTCGATCATATAAGCATAATATGGCTAATAATATGAGTTAGAGTGATAATACTAAGAGTAGTGAGTATAGTAATTCTCATTCTATCGATCATTTAAGCATAATATGGCTAATAATATGAGTTAGATTGATAATAATAACAGTAATAAGTATAGTAATTGTCGTTCTATCGATAATATAAGCATAATATGGCTAATAATATGAGTTAGATTGATAATACTAAGAGTAGTGAGTATAGTAATTCTCGTTCTATCCATCATATAAGCATAATATGGCTAATAATATGAGTTAGATTGATAATAATAAGAGTAATGAGTATAGTAATTGTAGTTCTATCGATCATATCTGCATAATATGGTTAATAATATGAGTTAGATTCATAATAATAAGAGTAATAAGTATAGTAATTGTCGTTCTATCGATCATATAAGCATAATATGGCTAATAATATGAGTTAGATTGATAATACTAAGAGTAGTGAGTATAGTAATTCTCGTTCTATCGATCATATAAGCATAATATGGCTAATAATATGAGTTAGATTGATAGTAATAAGAGTAATAAGTATAGTAATTGTCGTTCTATCGATCATATAAGCATAATAAGGCTAATAATATGAGTTAGAGTGATAATACTAAGAGTAGTGAGTATAGTAATTCTCATTCTATCGATCATATAAGCATAATATGGCTAATAATATGAGTTAGATTGATAATAATAAGAGTAATGAGTATAGTAATTGTAGTTCTATCGATCATATCGGCATAATATGGTGAATAATATGAGTTAGATTCATAATAATAAGAGCAATAAGTATAGTAATTGTCGTTCTATCGATCATATAAGCATAATATGGCTAATAATATGAGTTAGATTGATAATAATAAGAGTAGTAAGTATAGTATTTGTCGTTCTATCGATCATATAAGCATAATATGGCTAATAATATGAGTTAGATTGATAATAATAAGAGTAATAAGTATAGTAATTGTCGTTCTATCGATCATTTAAGCATAATATGGGTGATAATATGAGTCAGATTGATAATAATAACAGTAATAAGTATAGTAATTGTCGTTCTATCGATAATATAAGCATAATATGGCTAATAATATGAGTTAGATTGATAATACTAAGAGTAGTGAGTATAGTATTTCTCGTTCTATCGATCATATAAGCATAATATGGCTAATAATATGAGTTAGATTGATAATAATAAGAGTAATAAGTATAGTAATTGTCGTTCTATCGATCATATAAGCATAATATGGCTAATAATATGAGTTAGATTGATAATACTAAGAGTAGTGAGTATAGTAATTCTCGTTCTATCGATCATATATGCATAATATGGCTAATAATATGAGTTAGATTGATAATAATAAGAGTAATAACTACAGTAATTGTCGTTCTATCGATCATATAAGCATAATAAGGCTAATAATATGAGTTAGAGTGATAATACTAAGAGTAGTGAGTATAGTAATTCTCATTCTATCGATCATATAAGCATAATATGGCTAATAATATGAGTTAGATTGATAATAATAAGAGTAATGAGTATAGTAATTGTAGTTCTATCGATCATTTAAGCATAATATGGCTAATAATATGAGTTAGATTGATGATAATAAGAGTAATGAGTATAGTAATTGTAGTTCTATCGATCATATCTGCACAATATGGTTAATAATATGAGTTAGATTGATAATAATAAGAGTAGTAAGTATAGTATTTGTCGTTCTATCGATCATATAAGCATAATATGGCTAATAATATGAGTTAGATTGATAATAATAAGAGTAATAAGTGTAGTAATTGTCGTTCTATCGATCATTTAAGCATAATATGGGTAATAATATGAGTCAGATTGATAATAATAACAGTAATAAGTATAGTAATTGTCGTTCTATCGATAATATAAGCATAATATGGCTAATAATATGAGTTAGATTGATAATACTAAGAGTAGTGAGTATAGTAGTTCTCGTTCTATCGATCATATAAGCATAATATGGCTAATAATATGAGTTAGATTGATAATAATAAGAGTAATAACTACAGTAATTGTCGTTCTATCGATCATATAAGCATAATAAGGCTAATAATATGAGTTAGAGTGATAATACTAAGAGTAGTGAGTATAGTAATTCTCATTCTATCGATCATATAAGCATAATATGGCTAATAATATGAGTTAGATTGATAATAATAAGAGTAATGGGTATAGTAATTGTAGTTCTATCGATCATATAAGCAAAATATGGCTAATAATATGAGTTAGATTGATAATAATAAGAGTAATAACTACAGTAATTGTCGTTCTATCGATCATATAAGCATAATAAGGCTAATAATATGAGTTAGAGTGATAGTACTAAGAGTAGTGAGTATTGTAATTCTCATTCTATCGATCATATAAGCATAATATGGCTAATAATATGAGTTAGATTGATAATAATAACAGTAATAAGTATAGTAACTGTCGTTCTATCGATAATATAAGCATAATATGGCTAATAATATGAGTTAGATTGATAATGCTAAGAGTAGTGAGTATAGTAATTGTCGTTCTATCGATCATATAAGCATAATATGGCTAATAATATGATATAGATTGATAATAATAAGAGTAATAAGTATAGTATTTGTCGTTCTATCGATCATGTAAGCATAATATGGCTAATAATACGAGTTAGATTGATAATAATAAGAGTAATAAGTATAGTAATTGTCGTTCTATCGATCATTTAAGCATAATATGGCTAATAATATGAGTTAGATTGATAATAATAACAGTAATAAGTATAGTAATTGTCGTTCTATCGATAATATAAGCATAATATGGCTAATAATATGAGTTAGATTGATAATACTATGAGTAGTGAATATAGTAATTCTCGTTCTATCGATCATATAAGCATAATATGGCTAATAATATGAGTTAGATTGATAATAATAAGAGTAATGAGTATAGTAATTGTCGTTCTATCGATCATATAAGCATAATAAGGCTAATAATATGAGTTAGAGTGATAATACTAAGAGTAGTGAGTATAGTAATTCTCATTCTATCGATCATATAAGCATAATATGGCTAATAATATGAGTTAGGTTGATAATAATAAGAGTAATGAGTATAGTAATTGTAGTTCTATCGATCATATCGGCATAATATGGTGAATAATATGAGTTAGATTCATAATAATAAGAGCAATAAGTATAGTAATTGTCGTTCTATCGATCATATAAGCATAATATGGCCAATAATATGAGTTAGATTGATAATAATAAGAGTAGTAAGTATAGTATTTGTCGTTCTATCGATCATATAAGCATAATATGGCTAATAATATGAGTTAGATTGATAATAATAAGAGTAATAAGTATAGTAATTGTCGTTCTATCGATCATTTAAGCATAATATGGGTAATAATATGAGTCAGATTGATAATAATAACAGTAATAAGTATAGTAATTGTCGTTCTATCGATAATATAAGCATAATATGGCTAATAATATGAGTTAGATTGATTAGACTAAGAGTAGTGAGTATAGTAGTTCTCGTTCTATCGATCATATAAGCATAATATGGCTAATAATATGAGTTAGATTGATAATAATAAGAGTAATAAGTATAGTAATTGTCGTTCTATCGATCATATAAGCATAATATGGCTAATAATATGAGTTAGATTGAAAATACTAAGAATAGTGAGTATAGTAATTCTCGTTCTATCGATCATATATGCATAATATGGCTAATAATATGAGTTAGATTGATAATAATAAGAGTAATAACTACAGTAATTGTCGTTCTATCGATCATATAAGCATAATAAGGCTAATAATATGAGTTAGAGTGATAATACTAAGAGTAGTGAGTATAGTAATTCTCATTCTATCGATCATATAAGCATAATATGGCTAATAATATGAGTTAGATTGATAATAATAAGAGTAATGAGTATAGTAATTGTAGTTCTATCGATCATTTAGCATAATATGGCTAATAATATGAGTTAGATTGATGATAATAAGAGTAATGAGTATAGTAATTGTAGTTCTATCGATCATATCTGCACAATATGGTTAATAATATGAGTTAGATTGATAATAATAAGAGTAGTAAGTATAGTATTTGTCGTTCTATCGATCATATAAGCATAATATGGCTAATAATATGAGTTAGATTGATAATAATAAGAGTAATAAGTGTAGTAATTGTCGTTCTATCGATCATTTAAGCATAATATGGGTAATAATATGAGTCAGATTGATAATAATAACAGTAATAAGTATAGTAATTGTCGTTCTATCGATAATATAAGCATAATATGGCTAATAATATGAGTTAGATTGATAATACTAAGAGTAGTGAGTATAGTAGTTCTCGTTCTATCGATCATATAAGCATAATATGGCTAATAATATGAGTTAGATTGATAATAATAAGAGTAATAACAACAGTAATTGTCGTTCTATCGATCATATAAGCATAATAAGGCTAATAATATGAGTTAGAGTGATAATACTAAGAGTAGTGAGTATAGTAATTCTCATTCTATCGATCATATAAGCATAATATGGCTAATAATATGAGTTAGATTGATAATAATAAGAGTAATGGGTATAGTAATTGTAGTTCTATCGATCATATAAGCAAAATATGGCTAATAATATGAGTTAGATTGATAATAATAAGAGTAATAACTACAGTAATTGTCGTTCTATCGATCATATAAGCATAATAAGGCTAATAATATGAGTTAGAGTGATAGTACTAAGAGTAGTGAGTATTGTAATTCTCATTCTATCGATCATATAAGCATAATATGGCTAATAATATGAGTTAGATTGATAATAATAACAGTAATAAGTATAGTAACTGTCGTTCTATCGATAATATAAGCATAATATGGCTAATAATATGAGTTAGATTGATAATGCTAAGAGTAGTGAGTATAGTAATTGTCGTTCTATCGATCATATAAGCATAATATGGCTAATAATATGATATAGATTGATAATAATAAGAGTAATAAGTATAGTATTTGTCGTTCTATCGATCATGTAAGCATAATATGGCTAATAATACGAGTTAGATTGATAATAATAAGAGTAATAAGTATAGTAATTGTCGTTCTATCGATCATTTAAGCATAATATGGCTAATAATATGAGTTAGATTGATAATAATAACAGTAATAAGTATAGTAATTGTCGTTCTATCGATAATATAAGCATAATATGGCTAATAATATGAGTTAGATTGATAATACTATGAGTAGTGAATATAGTAATTCTCGTTCTATCGATCATATAAGCATAATATGGCTAATAATATGAGTTAGATTGATAATAATAAGAGTAATGAGTATAGTAATTGTCGTTCTATCGATCATATAAGCATAATAAGGCTAATAATATGAGTTAGAGTGATAATACTAAGAGTAGTGAGTATAGTAATTCTCATTCTATCGATCATATAAGCATAATATGGCTAATAATATGAGTTAGATTGATAATAATAAGAGTAATGAGTATAGTAATTGTAGTTCTATCGATCATATCGGCATAATATGGTGAATAATATGAGTTAGATTCATAATAATAAGAGCAATAAGTATAGTAATTGTCGTTCTATCGATCATATAAGCATAATATGGCCAATAATATGAGTTAGATTGATAATAATAAGAGTAGTAAGTATAGTATTTGTCGTTCTATCGATCATATAAGCATAATATGGCTAATAATATGAGTTAGATTGATAATAATAAGAGTAATAAGTATAGTAATTGTCGTTCTATCGATCATTTAAGCATAATATGGGTAATAATATGAGTCAGATTGATAATAATAACAGTAATAAGTATAGTAATTGTCGTTCTATCGATAATATAAGCATAATATGGCTAATAATATGAGTTAGATTGATTAGACTAAGAGTAGTGAGTATAGTAGTTCTCGTTCTATCGATCATATAAGCATAATATGGCTAATAGTATGAGTTAGATTGATAATAATAAGAGTAATAAGTATAGTAATTGTCGTTCTATCGATCATATAAGCATAATATGGCTAATAATATGAGTTAGATTGAAAATGCTAAGAATAGTGAGTATAGTAATTCTCGTTCTATCGATCATATATGCATAATATGGCTAATAATATGAGTTAGATTGATAATAATAAGAGTAATAACTACAGTAATTGTCGTTCTATCGATCATATAAGCATAATAAGGCTAATAATATGAGTTAGAGTGATAATACTAAGAGTAGTGAGTATAGTAATTCTCATTCTATCGATCATATAAGCATAATATGGCTAATAATATGAGTTAGATTGATAATAATAAGAGTAATGAGTATAGTAATTGTAGTTCTATCGATCATTTAAGCATAATATGGCTAATAATATGAGTTAGATTGATGATAATAAGAGTAATGAGTATAGTAATTGTAGTTCTATCGATCATATCTGCACAATATGGTTAATAATATGAGTTAGATTGATAATAATAAGAGTAGTAAGTATAGTATTTGTCGTTCTATCGATCATATAAGCATAATATGGCTAATAATATGAGTTAGATTGATAATAATAAGAGTAATAAGTATAGTAATTGTCGTTCTATCGATCATTTAAGCATAATATGGGTAATAATATGAGTCAGATTGATAATAATAACAGTAATAAGTATAGTAATTGTCGTTCTATCGATAATATAAGCATAATATGGCTAATAATATGAGTTAGATTGATAATACTAAGAGTAGTGAGTATAGTAGTTCTCGTTCTATCGATCATATAAGCATAATATGGCTAATAATATGAGTTAGATTGATAATAATAAGAGTAATAAGTATAGTAATTGTCGTTCTATCGATCGCATAAGCATAATATGGCTAATAATATGAGTTAGATTGATAATAATAACAGTAATAAGTATAGTAATTGTCGTTCTATCGATAATATAACCATAATATGGCTAGTAATATGAGTTAGATTGATAATACTAAGAGTAGTGAGTATAGTAATTCTCGTTCTATCGATCATATAAGCATAATATGGCTAATAATATGAGTTAGATTGATAATAATAAGAGTAATAACTACAGTAATTGTCGTTCTATCGATCATATAAGCATAATAAGGCTAATAATATGAGTTAGAGTGATAATACTAAGAGTAGTGAGTATAGCAATTCTCATTCTATCGATCATATAAGCATAATATGGCTAATAATATGAGTTAGATTGATAATAATAAGAGTAATGGGTATAGTAATTGTAGTTCTATCGATCATACAAGCAAAATATGGCTAATAATATGAGTTAGATTGATAATAATAAGAGTAATAACTACAGTAATTGTCGTTCTATCGATCATATAAGCATAATAAGGCTAATAATATGAGTTAGAGTGATAATACTAAGAGTAGTGAGTATTGTAATTCTCATTCTATCGATCATATAAGCATAATATGGCTAATAATATGAGTTAGATTGATAATAATAACAGTAATAAGTATAGTAACTGTCGTTCTATCGATAATATAAGCATAATATGGCTAATAATATGAGTTAGATTGATAATGCTAAGAGTAGTGAGTATAGTAATTGTCGTTCTATCGATCATATAAGCATAATATGGCTAATAATATGATATAGATTGATAATAATAAGAGTAATAAGTATAGTATTTGTCGTTCTATCGATCATGTAAGCATAATATGGCTAATAATACGAGTTAGATTGATAATAATAAGAGTAATAAGTATAGTAATTGTCGTTCTATCGATCATTTAAGCATAATATGGCTAATAATATGAGTTAGATTGATAATAATAACAGTAATAAGTATAGTAATTGTCGTTCTATCGATAATATAAGCATAATATGGCTAATAATATGAGTTAGATTGATAATACTATGAGTAGTGAATATAGTAATTCTCGTTCTATCGATCATATAAGCATAATATGGCTAATAATATGAGTTAGATTGATAATAATAAGAGTAATGAGTATAGTAATTGTCGTTCTATCGATCATATAAGCATAATAAGGCTAATAATATGAGTTAGAGTGATAATACTAAGAGTAGTGAGTATAGTAATTCTCATTCTATCGATCATATAAGCATAATATGGCTAATAATATGAGTTAGATTGATAATAATAAGAGTAATGAGTATAGTAATTGTAGTTCTATCGATCATATCGGCATAATATGGTGAATAATATGAGTTAGATTCATAATAATAAGAGCAATAAGTATAGTAATTGTCGTTCTATCGATCATATAAGCATAATATGGCTAATAATATGAGTTAGATTGATAATAATAAGAGTAGTAAGTATAGTATTTGTCGTTCTATCGATCATATAAGCATAATATGGCTAATAATATGAGTTAGATTGATAATAATAAGAGTAATAAGTATAGTAATTGTCGTTCTATCGATCATATAAGCATAATATGGCTAATAATATGAGTTAGATTGATAATACTAAGAGTAGTGAGTATAGTAATTCTCGTTCTATCGATCATATATGCATAATATGGCTAATAATATGAGTTAGATTGATAATAATAAGAGTAATAACTACAGTAATTGTCGTTCTATCGATCATATAAGCATAATAAGGCTAATAATATGAGTTAGAGTGATAATACTAAGAGTAGAGAGTATAGTAATTCTCATTCTATCGATCATATAAGCATAATATGGCTAATAATATGAGTTAGATTGATAATAATAAGAGTAATGGGTATAGTAATTGTAGTTCTATCGATCATATAAGCAAAATATGGCTAATAATATGAGTTAGATTGATAATAATAAGAGTAATAACTACAGTAATTGTCGTTCTATCGATCATATAAGCATAATAAGGCTAATAATATGAGTTAGAGTGATAATACTAAGAGTAGTGAGTATTGTAATTCTCATTCTATCGATCATATAAGCATAATATGGCTAATAATATGAGTTAGATTGATAATAATAACAGTAATAAGTATAGTAACTGTCGTTCTATCGATAATATAAGCATAATATGGCTAATAATATGAGTTAGATTGATAATGCTAAGAGTAGTGAGTATAGTAATTGTCGTTCTATCGATCATATAAGCATAATATGGCTAATAATATGATATAGATTGATAATAATAAGAGTAATAAGTATAGTATTTGTCGGTCTATCGATCATGTAAGCATAATATGGCTAATAATACGAGTTAGATTGATAATAATAAGAGTAATAAGTATAGTAATTGTCGTTCTATCGATCATTTAAGCATAATATGGCTAATAATATGAGTTAGATTGATAATAATAACAGTAATAAGTATAGTAATTGTCGTTCTATCGATAATATAAGCATAATATGGCTAATAATATGAGTTAGATTGATAATACTATGAGTAGTGAATATAGTAATTCTCGTTCTATCGATCATATAAGCATAATATGGCTAATAATATGAGTTAGATTGATAATAATAAGAGTAATGAGTATAGTAATTGTAGTTCTATCGATCATATCGGCATAATATGGTTAATAATATGAGTTAGATTCATAATAATAAGAGTAATAAGTATAGTAATTGTCGTTCTATCGATCATATAAGCATAATATGGCTAATAATATGAGTTAGATTGATAATACTAAGAGTAGTGAGTATAGTAATTCTCGTTCTATCGATCATATAAGCATAATATGGCTAATAATATGAGTTAGATTGATAATAATAAGAGTAATGGGTATAGTAATTGTAGTTCTATCGATCATATAAGCAAAATATGGCTAATAATATGAGTTAGATTGATAATAATAAGAGAAATAACTACAGTAATTGTCGTTCTATCGATCATATAAGCATACTAAGGCTAATAATATGAGTTAGAGTGATAATACTAAGAGTAGTGAGTATTGTAATTCTCATTCTATCGATCATATAAGCATAATATGGCTAATAATATGAGTTAGATTGATAATAATAACAGTAATAAGTATAGTAACTGTCGTTCTATCGATAATATAAGCATAATATGGCTAATAATATGAGTTAGGTTGATAATACTAAGAGTAGTGAGTATAGTAATTGTCGTTCTATCGATCATATAAGCATAATATGGCTAATAATATGATATAGATTGATAATAATAAGAGTAATAAGTATAGTATTTGTCGTTCTATCGATCATGTAAGCATAATATGGCTAATAATACGAGTTAGATTGATAATAATAAGAGTAATAAGTATAGTAATTGTCGTTCTATCGATCATTTAAGCATAATATGGCTAATAATATGAGTTAGATTGATAATAATAACAGTAATAAGTATAGTAATTGTCGTTCTATCGATAATATAAGCATAATATGGCTAATAATATGAGTTAGATTGATAATACTAAGAGTAGTGAGTATAGTAATTCTCGTTCTATCCATCATATAAGCATAATATGGCTAATAATAAGAGTTAGTATGATAATAATAAGAGTAATGAGTATAGTAATTGTAGTTCTATCGATCATATCGGCATAATATGGTTAATAATATGAGTTAGATTCATAATAATAAGAGTAATAAGTATAGTAATTGTCGTTCTATCGATCATATAAGCATAATATGGCTAATAATATGAGTTAGATTGATAATAATAAGAGTAATAACTACAGTAATTGTCGTTCTATCGATCATATAAGCATAATAAGGCTAATAATATGAGTTAGAGTGATAATACTAAGAGTAGAGAGTATAGTAATTCTCATTCTATCGATCATATAAGCATAATATGGCTAATAATATGAGTTAGATTGATAATAATAAGAGTAATGGGTATAGTAATTGTAGTTCTATCGATCATATAAGCAAAATATGGCTAATAATATGAGTTAGATTGATAATAATAAGAGTAATAACTACAGTAATTGTCGTTCTATCGATCATATAAGCATAATAAGGCTAATAATATGAGTTAGAGTGATAATACTAAGAGTAGTGAGTATTGTAATTCTCATTCTATCGATCATATAAGCATAATATGGCTAATAATATGAGTTAGATTGATAATAATAACAGTAATAAGTATAGTAACTGTCGTTCTATCGATAATATAAGCATAATATGGCTAATAATATGAGTTAGATTGATAATGCTAAGAGTAGTGAGTATAGTAATTGTCGTTCTATCGATCATATAAGCATAATATGGCTAATAATATGATATAGATTGATAATAATAAGAGTAATAAGTATAGTATTTGTCGGTCTATCGATCATGTAAGCATAATATGGCTAATAATACGAGTTAGATTGATAATAATAAGAGTAATAAGTATAGTAATTGTCGTTCTATCGATCATTTAAGCATAATATGGCTAATAATATGAGTTAGATTGATAATAATAACAGTAATAAGTATAGTAATTGTCGTTCTATCGATAATATAAGCATAATATGGCTAATAATATGAGTTAGATTGATAATACTATGAGTAGTGAATATAGTAATTCTCGTTCTATCGATCATATAAGCATAATATGGCTAATAATATGAGTTAGATTGATAATAATAAGAGTAATGAGTATAGTAATTGTAGTTCTATCGATCATATCGGCATAATATGGTTAATAATATGAGTTAGATTCATAATAATAAGAGTAATAAGTATAGTAATTGTCGTTCTATCGATCATATAAGCATAATATGGCTAATAATATGAGTTAGATTGATAATACTAAGAGTAGTGAGTATAGTAATTCTCGTTCTATCGATCATATAAGCATAATATGGCTAATAATATGAGTTAGATTGATAATAATAAGAGTAATGGGTATAGTAATTGTAGTTCTATCGATCATATAAGCAAAATATGGCTAATAATATGAGTTAGATTGATAATAATAAGAGAAATAACTACAGTAATTGTCGTTCTATCGATCATATAAGCATACTAAGGCTAATAATATGAGTTAGAGTGATAATACTAAGAGTAGTGAGTATTGTAATTCTCATTCTATCGATCATATAAGCATAATATGGCTAATAATATGAGTTAGATTGATAATAATAACAGTAATAAGTATAGTAACTGTCGTTCTATCGATAATATAAGCATAATATGGCTAATAATATGAGTTAGGTTGATAATACTAAGAGTAGTGAGTATAGTAATTGTCGTTCTATCGATCATATAAGCATAATATGGCTAATAATATGATATAGATTGATAATAATAAGAGTAATAAGTATAGTATTTGTCGTTCTATCGATCATGTAAGCATAATATGGCTAATAATACGAGTTAGATTGATAATAATAAGAGTAATAAGTATAGTAATTGTCGTTCTATCGATCATTTAAGCATAATATGGCTAATAATATGAGTTAGATTGATAATAATAACAGTAATAAGTATAGTAATTGTCGTTCTATCGATAATATAAGCATAATATGGCTAATAATATGAGTTAGATTGATAATACTAAGAGTAGTGAGTATAGTAATTCTCGTTCTATCCATCATATAAGCATAATATGGCTAATAATAAGAGTTAGTATGATAATAATAAGAGTAATGAGTATAGTAATTGTAGTTCTATCGATCATATCGGCATAATATGGTTAATAATATGAGTTAGATTCATAATAATAAGAGTAATAAGTATAGTAATTGTCGTTCTATCGATCATATAAGCATAATATGGCTAATAATATGAGTTAGATTGATAATACTAAGAGTAGTGAGTATAGTAATTCTCGTTCTATCGATCATATAAGCATAATATGGCTAATAATATGAGTTAGATTGATAATAATAACAGTAATAAGTATAGTAATTGTCGTTCTATCGATAATATAAGCATAATATGGCTAATAATATGAGTTAGATTGATAATACTAAGAGTAGTGAGTATCGTAATTCTCGTTCTATCGATCATATAAGCATAATATGGCTAATAATATGAGTTAGATTGATAATAATAAGAGTAATAACTACAGTAATTGTCGTTCTATCGATCATATAAGCATAATAAGGCTAATAATATGAGTTAGATTGATAATAATAAGAGTAATAAGTATAGTAATTGTCGTTCTCTCGATCATATGAGCATAATATGGCTAATAATATGAGTTAGAGTGATAATACTAAGAGTAGTGAGTATAGTAATTCTCATTCTATCGATCATTTAAGCATAATATGGCTAATAATATGAGTTAGATTGATAATAATAACAGTAATAAGTATAGTAATTGTCGTTCTATCGATAATATAACCATAATATGGCTAATAATATGAGTTAGATTGATAATACTAAGAGTAGTGAGTATAGTAATTCTCGTTCTATCGATCATATAAGCATAATATGGCTAATAACATGAGTTAGATTGATAGTAATAAGAGTAATAAGTATAGTAATTGTCGTTCTATCGATCATATCAGCATAATAAGGCTAATAATATGAGTTAGAGTGATAATACTAAGAGTAGTGAGTATAGTAATTCTCATTCTATCGATGATATAAGCATAATATGGCTAATAATATGAGTTAGATTGATAATAATAATAGTAATGAGTATAGTAATTGTAGTTCTATCGATCATATCGGCATAATATGGTGAATAATATGAGTTAGATTCATAATAATAAGAGTAATAAGTATAGTAATTGTCGTTCTATCGATCATATAAGCATAATATGGCTAATAATATGAGTTAGATTGATAATACTAAGAGTAGTGAGTATAGTAATTCTCGTTCTATCGATCATATAAGCATAATATGGCTAATAATATGAGTTAGATTGATAATAATAAGAGTAATGGGTATAGTAATTGTAGTTCTATCGATCATATAAGCAAAATATGGCTAATAATATGAGTTAGATTGATAATAATAAGAGAAATAACTACAGTAATTGTCGTTCTATCGATCATATAAGCATAATAAGGCTAATAATATGAGTTAGAGTGATAATACTAAGAGTAGTGAGTATTGTAATTCTCATTCTATCGATCATATAAGCATAATATGGCTAATAATATGAGTTAGATTGATAATAATAACAGTAATAAGTATAGTAACTGTCGTTCTATCGATAATATAAGCATAATATGGCTAATAATATGAGTTAGGTTGATAATACTAAGAGTAGTGAGTATAGTAATTGTCGTTCTATCGATCATATAAGCATAATATGGCTAATAATATGATATAGATTGATAATAATAAGAGTAATAAGTATAGTATTTGTCGTTCTACCGATCATGTAAGCATAATATGGCTAATAATACGAGATAGATTGATAATAATAAGAGTAATAAGTATAGTAATTGTCGTTCTATCGATCATTTAAGCATAATATGGCTAATAATATGAGTTAGATTGATAATAATAACAGTAATAAGTATAGTAATTGTCGTTCTATCGATAATATAAGCATAATATGGCTAATAATATGAGTTAGATTGATAATACTAAGAGTAGTGAGTATAGTAATTCTCGTTCTATCCATCATATAAGCATAATATGGCTAATAATAAGAGTTAGTATGATAATAATAAGAGTAATGAGTATAGCAATTGTAGTTCTATCGATCATATCGGCATAATATGGTTAATAATATGAGTTAGATTCATAATAATAAGAGTAATAAGTATAGTAATTGTCGTTCTATCGATCATATAAGCATAATATGGCTAATAATATGAGTTAGAGTGATAATACTAAGAGTAGTGAGTATAGTAATTCTCATTCTATCGATGATATAAGCATAATATGGCTAATAATATGAGTTAGATTGATAATAATAAGAGTAATGAGTATAGTAATTGTAGTTCTATCGATCATATCGGCATAATATGGTGAATAATATGAGTTAGATTCATAATAATAAGAGTAATAAGTATAGTAATTGTCGTTCTATCGATCATATAAGCATAGTATGGCTAATAATATGAGTTAGATTGATAATACTAAGAGTAGTGAGTATAGTAATTCTCGTTCTATCGATCATATATGCATAATACGGCTAATAATATGAGTTAGATTGATAATAATAAGAGTAATAACTACAGTAATTGTCGTTCTATCGATCATATAAGCATAATAAGGCTAATAATATGAGTTAGAGTGATAATACTAAGAGTAGTGAGTATAGTAATTCTCATTCTATCGATCATATAAGCATAATATGGCTAATAATATGAGTTAGATTGATAATAATAAGAGTAATGAGTATAGTAATTGTAGTTCTATCGATCATTTAAGCATAATATGGCTAATAATATGAGTTAGATTGATAATAATAAGAGTAATGAGTATAGTAATTGTAGTTCTATCAATCATATCTGCATAATATGGTTAATAATATGAGTTAGATTGATAATAATAAGAGTAATAAGTATAGTAATTGTCGTTCTATCGATCATTTAAGCATAATATGGGTAATAATATGAGTCAGATTGATAATAATAACAGTAATAAGTATAGTAATTGTCGTTCTATCGATAATATAACCATAATATGGCTAATAATATGAGTTAGATTGATAATACTAAGAGTAGTCAGTATAGTAATTCTCGCTCTATCGATCATATAAGCATAATATGGCTAATAGTATGAGTTAGATTGATAATAATAAGAGTAATGAGTATAGTAATTGTAGTTCTATCGATCATATAAGCATAATATGGCTAATAATATGAGTTAGATTGATAATACTAAGAGTAGTGAGTATAGTAGTTCTCGTTCCATCGATCATATAAGCATAATATGGCTAATAGTATGAGTTAGATTGATAATAATAAGAGTAATGAGTATAGTAATTGTAGTTCTATCGATCATATCGGCATAATATGGCTAATAATATGATATAGATTGATAATAATAAGAGTAATAAGTATAGTATTTGTCGTTCTATCGATCATGTAAGCATAATATGGCTAATAATACGAGTTAGATTGATAATAATAAGAGTAATAAGTATAGTAATTGTCGTTCTATCGATCATTTAAGCATAATATGGCTAATAATATGAGTTAGATTGATAATAGTAAGAGTAGTGAGTATAGTAGTTCTCGTTCCATCGATCATATAAGCATAATATGGCTAATAATATGAGTTAGATTGATAATACTAAGAGTAGTGAGTATAGTAGTTCTCGTTCCATCGATCATATAAGCATAATATGGCTAATAATATGAGTTAGATTGATAATAATAAGAGTAATGAGTATAGTAATTGTAGTTCTATCGATCATATCGGCATAATATGGCTAATAATATGATATAGATTGATAATAATAAGAGTAATAAGTATAGTATTTGTCGTTCTATCGATCATGTAAGCATAATATGGCTAATAATACGAGTTAGATTGATAATAATAAGAGTAATAAGTATAGTAATTGTCGTTCTATCGATCATTTAAGCATAATATGGCTAATAATATGAGTTAGATTGATAATAGTAAGAGTAGTGAGTATAGTGGTTCTCGTTCCATCGATCATATAAGCATAATATGGCTAATAATATGAGTTAGATTGATAATACTAAGAGTAGTGAGTATAGTAATTCTCGTTCTATCGATCATATAAGCATAATATGGCTAATAATATGAGTTAGATTGATAATAATAAGAGTAATAACTACAGTACTTGTCGTTCTATCGATCATATAAGCATAATAAGGCTAATAATATGAGTTAGATTGATAATAATAAGAGTAATAAGTATAGTAATAGTCGTTCTCTCGATCATATAAGCATAATATGGCTAATAATATGAGTTAGAGTGATAATACTAAGAGTAGTGAGTATAGTAATTCTCATTCTATCGATCATTTAAGCATAATATGGCTAATAATATGAGTTAGATTGATAATAATAACAGTAATAAGTATAGTAATTGTCGTTCTATCGATAATATAAGCATAATATGGCTAATAATATGAGTTAGATTGATAATACTAAGAGTAGTGAGTATAGTAATTCTCGTTCTATCCATCATATAAGCATAATATGGCTAATAATATGAGTTAGATTGATAATAATAAGAGTAATGAGTATAGTAATTGTAGTTCTATCGATCATATCTGCATAATATGGTTAATAATATGAGTTAGATTCATAATAATAAGAGTAATAAGTATAGTAATTGTCGTTCTATCGATCATATAAGCATAATATGGCTAATAATATGAGTTAGATTGATAATACTAAGAGTAGTGAGTATAGTAATTCTCGTTCTATCGATCATATAAGCATAATATGGCTTATAATATGAGTTAGATTGATAGTAATAAGAGTAATAAGTATAGTAATTGTCATTCTATCGATCATATAAGCATAATAAGGCTAATAATATGAGTTAGAGTGATAATACTAAGAGTAGTGAGTATAGTAATTCTCATTCTATCGATCATATGAGCATAATATGGCTAATAATATGAGTTAGATTGATAATAATAAGAGTAATGAGTATAGTAATTGTAGTTCTATCGATCATATCGGCATAATATGGTGAATAATATGAGTTAGATTCATAATAATAAGAGTAATAAGTATAGTAATTGCCGTTCTATCGATCATATAAGCATAATATGGCTAATAATATGAGTTAGATTGATAATACTAAGAGTAGTGAGTATAGTAATTCTCGTTCTATCGATCATATAAGCATAATATGGCTAATAATATGAGTTAGATTGATAATAATAACAGTAATAAGTATAGTAATTGTCGTTCTATCGATCATTTAAGCATAATATGGGTAATAATATGAGTCAGATTGATAATAATAACAGTAATAAGTATAGTAATTGTCGTTCTATCGATAATGTAAGCATAATATAGCTAATAATATGAGTTAGATTGATAATACTAAGAGTAGTGAGTATAGTAGTTCTCGTTCTATCGATCATATAAGCATAATATGGCTAATAATATGAGTTAGATTGATAATAATAAGAGTAATAAGTATAGTAATTGTCGTTCAATCGATCATATAAGCATAATATGGCTAATAATATGAGTTAGATTGATAATACTGAGAGTAGTGAGTATAGTAATTCTCGTTCTATCGATCATATAAGCATAATATGGCTAATAATATGAGTTAGAGTGATAATACTAAGAGTAGTGAGTATAGTAATTCTCATTCTATCGATCATTTAAGCATAATATGGCTAATAATATGAGTTAGATTGATAATAATAACAGTAATAAGTATAGTAATTGTCGTTCTATCGATAATATAACCATAATATGGCTAATAATATGAGTTAGATTGATAATACTAAGAGCAGTGAGTATAGTAATTCTCGTTCTATCGATCATATAAGCATAATATGGCTAATAATATGAGTTAGATTGATAGTAATAAGAGTAATAAGTATAGTAATTGTCGTTCTATCGATCATATAAGCATAATAAGGCTAATAATATGAGTTAGAGTGATAATACTAAGAGTAGTGAGTATAGTAATTCTCATTCTATCGATCATTTAAGCATAATATGGCTAATAATATGAGTTAGATTGATAATAATAAGAGTAATGGGTATAGTAATTGTAGATCTATCGATCATTTAAGCATAATATGGCTAATAATATGAGTTAGATTGATAATAATAACAGTAATAAGTATAGTAATTGTCGTTCTATCGATAATATAACCATAATATGGCTAGTAATATGAGTTAGATTGATAATACTAAGAGTAGTGAGTATAGTAATTCTCGTTCTATCGATCATATAAGCATAATAAGGCTAATAATATGAGTTAGAGTGATAATACTGAGAGTAGTGAGTATAGTAATTCTCATTCTATCGATCATATAAGCATAATATGGCTAATAATATGAGTTAGATTGATAATACTAAGAGTAGTGAGTATAGTATTTGTCGTTCTATCGATCATATAAGCATAATATGGCTAATAATATGATATAGATTGATAATAATAAGAGTAATAAGTATAGTATTTGTCGTTCTATCGATCATGTAAGCATAATATGGCTAATAATACGAGTTAGATTGATAATAATAAGAGTAATAAGTATAGTAATTGTCGTTCTATCGATCATTTAAGCATAATATGGCTAATAATATGAGTTAGATTGATAATAATAACAGTAATAAGTATAGTAATTGTCGTTCTATCGATAATATAAGCATAATATGGCTAATAATATGAGTTAGATTGATAATACTAAGAGTAGTGAGTATAGTAATTCTCGTTCTATCGATCATATAAGCATAATATGGCTAATAATATGAGTTAGATTGATAATAATAACAGTAATAAGTATAGTAATTGTCGTTCTATCGATAATATAAGTATAATATGGCTAATAATATGAGTTTCATTGATAATACTAAGAGTAGTGAGTATAGTAATTCTCGTTCTATCGATCATATAAGCATAATATGGCTAATAATATGAGTTAGATTGATAATAATAAGAGTAATAACTACAGTAATTGTCGTTCTATCGATCATATAAGCATAATAAGGCTAATAATATGAGTTAGATTGATAATAATAAGAGTAATAAGTATAGTAATTGTTGTTCTCTCGATCATATAAGCATAATATGGCTAATAATATGAGTTAGAGTGATAATACTAAGAGTAGTGAGTATTGTAATTCTCATTCTATCGATCATTTAAGCATAATATGGCTAATAATATGAGTTAGATTGATAATAATAACAGTAATAAGTATAGTAATTGTCGTTCTATCGATAATATAACCATAATATGGCTAATAATATGAGTTAGATTGATACTACTAAGAGTAGTGAGTATAGTAATTCTCGTTCTATCGATCATATAAGCATAATATGGCTAATAATATGAGTTAGATTGATAGTAATAAGAGTAATAACTACAGTAATTGTCGTTCTATCGATCATATAAGCAAAATATGGCTAATAATATGAGTTACATTGATAATAATAAGAGTAATAAGTATAGTAATTGTCGTTCTCTCGATCATATAAGCATAATATGGCTAATAATATGAGTTAGAGTGATAATACTAAGAGTAGTGAGTATTGTAATTCTCATTCTATCGATCATTTAAGCATAATATGGCTAATAATATGAGTTAGATTGATAATAATAACAGTAATAAGTATAGTAACTGTCGTTCTATCGATAATATAAGCATAATATGGCTAATAATATGAGTTAGGTTGATAATACTAAGAGTAGTGAGTATAGTAATTGTCGTTCTATCGATCATATAAGCATAATATGGCTAATAATATGATATAGATTGATAATAATAAGAGTAATAAGTATAGTATTTGTCGTTCTACCGATCATGTAAGCATAATATGGCTAATAATACGAGATAGATTGATAATAATAAGAGTAATAAGTATAGTAATTGTCGTTCTATCGATCATTTAAGCATAATATGGCTAATAATATGAGTTAGATTGATAATAATAACAGTAATAAGTATAGTAATTGTCGTTCTATCGATAATATAAGCATAATATGGCTAATAATATGAGTTAGATTGATAATACTAAGAGTAGTGAGTATAGTAATTCTCGTTCTATCCATCATATAAGCATAATATGGCTAATAATAAGAGTTAGTATGATAATAATAAGAGTAATGAGTATAGCAATTGTAGTTCTATCGATCATATCGGCATAATATGGTTAATAATATGAGTTAGATTCATAATAATAAGAGTAATAAGTATAGTAATTGTCGTTCTATCGATCATATAAGCATAATATGGCTAATAATATGAGTTAGAGTGATAATACTAAGAGTAGTGAGTATAGTAATTCTCATTCTATCGATGATATAAGCATAATATGGCTAATAATATGAGTTAGATTGATAATAATAAGAGTAATGAGTATAGTAATTGTAGTTCTATCGATCATATCGGCATAATATGGTGAATAATATGAGTTAGATTCATAATAATAAGAGTAATAAGTATAGTAATTGTCGTTCTATCGATCATATAAGCATAGTATGGCTAATAATATGAGTTAGATTGATAATACTAAGAGTAGTGAGTATAGTAATTCTCGTTCTATCGATCATATATGCATAATACGGCTAATAATATGAGTTAGATTGATAATAATAAGAGTAATAACTACAGTAATTGTCGTTCTATCGATCATATAAGCATAATAAGGCTAATAATATGAGTTAGAGTGATAATACTAAGAGTAGTGAGTATAGTAATTCTCATTCTATCGATCATATAAGCATAATATGGCTAATAATATGAGTTAGATTGATAATAATAAGAGTAATGAGTATAGTAATTGTAGTTCTATCGATCATTTAAGCATAATATGGCTAATAATATGAGTTAGATTGATAATAATAAGAGTAATGAGTATAGTAATTGTAGTTCTATCAATCATATCTGCATAATATGGTTAATAATATGAGTTAGATTGATAATAATAAGAGTAGTAAGTATAGTATTTGTCGTTCTATCGATCATATAAGCATAATATGGCTAATAATATGAGTTAGATTGATAATAATAAGAGTAATAAGTATAGTAATTGTCGTTCTATCGATCATTTAAGCATAATATGGGTAATAATATGAGTCAGATTGATAATAATAACAGTAATAAGTATAGTAATTGTCGTTCTATCGATAATATAACCATAATATGGCTAATAATATGAGTTAGATTGATAATACTAGGAGTAGTCAGTATAGTAATTCTCGCTCTATCGATCATATAAGCATAATATGGCTAATAGTATGAGTTAGATTGATAATAATAAGAGTAATGAGTATAGTAATTGTAGTTCTATCGATCATATAAGCATAATATGGCTAATAATATGAGTTAGATTGATAATACTAAGAGTAGTGAGTATAGTAGTTCTCGTTCCATCGATCATATAAGCATAATATGGCTAATAGTATGAGTTAGATTGATAATAATAAGAGTAATGAGTATAGTAATTGTAGTTCTATCGATCATATCGGCATAATATGGCTAATAATATGATATAGATTGATAATAATAAGAGTAATAAGTATAGTATTTGTCGTTCTATCGATCATGTAAGCATAATATGGCTAATAATACGAGTTAGATTGATAATAATAAGAGTAATAAGTATAGTAATTGTCGTTCTATCGATCATTTAAGCATAATATGGCTAATAATATGAGTTAGATTGATAATAGTAAGAGTAGTGAGTATAGTAGTTCTCGTTCCATCGATCATATAAGCATAATATGGCTAATAATATGAGTTAGATTGATAATACTAAGAGTAGTGAGTATAGTAGTTCTCGTTCCATCGATCATATAAGCATAATATGGCTAATAATATGAGTTAGATTGATAATAATAAGAGTAATGAGTATAGTAATTGTAGTTCTATCGATCATATCGGCATAATATGGCTAATAATATGATATAGATTGATAATAATAAGAGTAATAAGTATAGTATTTGTCGTTCTATCGATCATGTAAGCATAATATGGCTAATAATACGAGTTAGATTGATAATAATAAGAGTAATAAGTATAGTAATTGTCGTTCTATCGATCATTTAAGCATAATATGGCTAATAATATGAGTTAGATTGATAATAGTAAGAGTAGTGAGTATAGTAGTTCTCGTTCCATCGATCATATAAGCATAATATGGCTAATAATATGAGTTAGATTGATAATACTAAGAGTAGTGAGTATAGTAATTCTCGTTCTATCGATCATATAAGCATAATATGGCTAATAATATGAGTTAGATTGATAATAATAAGAGTAATAACTACAGTACTTGTCGTTCTATCGATCATATAAGCATAATAAGGCTAATAATATGAGTTAGATTGATAATAATAAGAGTAATAAGTATAGTAATAGTCGTTCTCTCGATCATATAAGCATAATATGGCTAATAATATGAGTTAGAGTGATAATACTAAGAGTAGTGAGTATAGTAATTCTCATTCTATCGATCATTTAAGCATAATATGGCTAATAATATGAGTTAGATTGATAATAATAACAGTAATAAGTATAGTAATTGTCGTTCTATCGATAATATAAGCATAATATGGCTAATAATATGAGTTAGATTGATAATACTAAGAGTAGTGAGTATAGTAATTCTCGTTCTATCGATCATATAAGCATAATATGGCTAATAATATGAGTTAGATTGATAGTAATAAGAGTAATAACTACAGTAATTGTCGTTCTATCGATCATATAAGCATAATAAGGCTAATAATATGAGTTACATTGATAATAATAAGAGTAATAAGTATAGTAATTGTCGTTCTCTCGATCATATAAGCATAATATGGCTAATAATATGAGTTAGAGTGATAATACTAAGAGTAGTGAGTATTGTAATTCTCATTCTATCGATCATTTAAGCATAATATGGCTATTAATATGAGTTAGATTGATAATAATAACAGTAATAAGTATAGTAATTGTCGTTCTATCGATAATATAACCATAATATCGCTAATAATATGAGTTAGATTGATAATACTAAGAGTAGTGAGTATAGTAATTCTCGTTCTATCGATCATATAAGCATAATATGGCTAATAATATGAGTTAGATTGATAGTAATAAGAGTAATAAGTATAGTAATTGTCGTTCTATCGATCATATAAGCATAATAAGGCTAATAATATGAGTTAGAGTGATAATACTAAGAGTAGTGAGTATAGTAATTCTCATTCTATCGATCATTTAAGCATAATATGGCTAATAATATGAGTTAGATTGATAATATTAACAGTAATAAGTATAGTAATTGTCGTTCTATCGATCATTTAAGCATAATATGGGTAATAATATGAGTCAGATTGATAATAATAACAGTAATAAGTATAGTAATTGTCGTTCTATCGATAATATAAGCATAATATAGCTAATAATATGAGTTAGATTGATAATACTAAGAGTAGTGAGTATAGTAGTTCTCGTTCTATCGATCATATAAGCATAATATGGCTAATAATATGAGTTAGATTGATAATAATAAGAGTAATAAGTATAGTAATTGTCGTTCTATCGATCATATAAGCATAATATGGCTAATAATATGAGTTAGATTGATAATACTAAGAGTAGTGAGTATAGTAATTCTCGTTCTATCGATCATATAAGCATAATATGGCTAATAATATGAGTTAGATTGATAATACTAAGAGTAGTGAGTATAGTAATTCTCGTTCTATCGATCATATAAGCATAATATGGCTAATAATATGAGTTAGATTGATAATACTAAGAGTAGTGAGTATAGTAATTCTCGTTCTATCGATCATATAAGCATAATATGGCTAATAATATGAGTTAGATTGATAGTAATAAGAGTAATAACTACAGTAATTGTCGTTCTATCGATCATATAAGCATAATAAGGCTAATAATATGAGTTACATTGATAATAATAAGAGTAATAAGTATAGTAATTGTCGTTCTCTCGATCATATAAGCATAATATGGCTAATAATATGAGTTAGAGTGATAATACTAAGAGTAGTGAGTATTGTAATTCTCATTCTATCGATCATTTAAGCATAATATGGCTATTAATATGAGTTAGATTGATAATAATAACAGTAATAAGTATAGTAATTGTCGTTCTATCGATAATATAACCATAATATCGCTAATAATATGAGTTAGATTGATAATACTAAGAGTAGTGAGTATAGTAATTCTCGTTCTATCGATCATATAAGCATAATATGGCTAATAATATGAGTTAGATTGATAGTAATAAGAGTAATAAGTATAGTAATTGTCGTTCTATCGATCATATAAGCATAATAAGGCTAATAATATGAGTTAGAGTGATAATACTAAGAGTAGTGAGTATAGTAATTCTCATTCTATCGATCATTTAAGCATAATATGGCTAATAATATGAGTTAGATTGATAATATTAACAGTAATAAGTATAGTAATTGTCGTTCTATCGATCATTTAAGCATAATATGGGTAATAATATGAGTCAGATTGATAATAATAACAGTAATAAGTATAGTAATTGTCGTTCTATCGATAATATAAGCATAATATAGCTAATAATATGAGTTAGATTGATAATACTAAGAGTAGTGAGTATAGTAGTTCTCGTTCTATCGATCATATAAGCATAATATGGCTAATAATATGAGTTAGATTGATAATAATAAGAGTAATAAGTATAGTAATTGTCGTTCTATCGATCATATAAGCATAATATGGCTAATAATATGAGTTAGATTGATAATACTAAGAGTAGTGAGTATAGTAATTCTCGTTCTATCGATCATATAAGCATAATATGGCTAATAATATGAGTTAGATTGATAATACTAAGAGTAGTGAGTATAGTAATTCTCGTTCTATCGATCATATAAGCATAATATGGCTAATAATATGAGTTAGATTGATAATAATAAGAGTAATGAGTATAGTAATTGTAGATCTATCGATCATTTAAGCATAATATGGCTAATAATATGAGTTAGATTGATAATAATAACAGTAATAAGTATAGTAATTGTCGTTCTATCGATCATTTAAGCATAATATGGGTAATAATATGAGTCAGATTGATAATAATAACAGTAATAAGTATAGTAATTGTCGTTCTATCGATAATATAAGCATAATATGGCTAATAATATGAGTTAGATTGATAATACTAAGAGTAGTGAGTATAGTAGTTCTCGTTCTATCGATCATATAAGCATAATATGGCTAATAATATGAGTTAGATTGATAATAATAAGAGTAATGGGTATAGTAATTGTAGATCTATCGATCATTTAAGCATAATATGGCTAATAATATGAGTTAGATTGATAAAAATAACAGTAATAAGTATAGTAATTGTCGTTCTATCGATAATATAACCATAATATGGCTAGTAATATGAGTTAGATTGATAATACTAAGAGTAGTGCGTATAGTAATTCTCGTTCTATCGATCATATAAGCATAATATGGCTAATAATATGAGTTAGATTGATAATAATAAGAGTAATAACTACAGTAATTGTCGTTCTATCGATCATATAAGCATAATAAGGCTAATAATATGAGTTAGAGTGATAATACTGAGAGTAGTGAGTATAGTAATTCTCATTCTATCGATCATTTAAGCATAATATGGCTATTAATATGAGTTAGATTGATAATAATAACAGTAATAAGTATAGTAATTGTCGTTCTATCGATAATATAACCATAATATCGCTAATAATATGAGTTAGATTGATAATACTAAGAGTAGTGAGTATAGTAATTCTCGTTCTATCGATCATATAAGCATAATATGGCTAATAATATGAGTTAGATTGATAGTAATAAGAGTAATAAGTATAGTAATTGTCGTTCTATCGATCATATAAGCATAATAAGGCTAATAATATGAGTTAGAGTGATAATACTAAGAGTAGTGAGTATAGTAATTCTCATTCTATCGATCATTTAAGCATAATATGGCTAATAATATGAGTTAGATTGATAATATTAACAGTAATAAGTATAGTAATTGTCGTTCTATCGATCATTTAAGCATAATATGGGTAATAATATGAGTCAGATTGATAATAATAACAGTAATAAGTATAGTAATTGTCGTTCTATCGATAATATAAGCATAATATAGCTAATAATATGAGTTAGATTGATAATACTAAGAGTAGTGAGTATAGTAGTTCTCGTTCTATCGATCATATAAGCATAATATGGCTAATAATATGAGTTAGATTGATAATAATAAGAGTAATAAGTATAGTAATTGTCGTTCTATCGATCATATAAGCATAATATGGCTAATAATATGAGTTAGATTGATAATACTAAGAGTAGTGAGTATAGTAATTCTCGTTCTATCGATCATATAAGCATAATATGGCTAATAATATGAGTTAGATTGATAATACTAAGAGTAGTGAGTATAGTAATTCTCGTTCTATCGATCATATAAGCATAATATGGCTAATAATATGAGTTAGATTGATAATAATAAGAGTAATGAGTATAGTAATTGTAGATCTATCGATCATTTAAGCATAATATGGCTAATAATATGAGTTAGATTGATAATAATAACAGTAATAAGTATAGTAATTGTCGTTCTATCGATAATATAAGCATAATATGGCTAATAATATGAGTTAGATTGATAATACTAAGAGTAGTGAGTTTAGTAATTCTCGTTCTATCCATCATATAAGCATAATATGGCTAATAATATGAGTTAGATTGATAATAATAAGAGTAATGAGTATAGTAATTGTAGTTCTATCGATCATATCGGCATAATATGGCTAATAATATGAGTTAGATTGATAATAATAAGAGTAATAACTACAGTAATTGTCGTTCTATCGATCATATAAGCATAATAAGGCTAATAATATGAGTTAGAGTGATAATACTGAGAGTAGTGAGTATAGTAATTCTCATTCTATCGATCATATAAGCATAATATGGCTAATAATATGAGTTAGATTGATAATAATAACAGTAATAAGTATAGTAACTGTCGTTCTTCGATAATATAAGCATAATATGGCTAATAATATGAGTTAGATTGATAATACTAAGAGTAGTGAGTATAGTAATTGTCGTTCTATCGATCATATAAGCATAATATGGCTAATAATATGATATAGATTGATAATAATAAGAGTAATAAGTATAGTATTTGTCGTTCTATCGATCATGTAAGCATAATATGGCTAATAATATGAGTTAGATTGATAATATTAACAGTAATAAGTATAGTAATTGTCGTTCTATCGATCATTTAAGCATAATATGGGTAATAATATGAGTCAGATTGATAATAATAACAGTAATAAGTATAGTAATTGTCGTTCTATCGATAATATAAGCATAATATAGCTAATAATATGAGTTAGATTGATAATACTAAGAGTAGTGAGTATAGTAGTTCTCGTTCTATCGATCATATAAGCATAATATGGCTAATAATATGAGTTAGATTGATAATAATAAGAGTAATAAGTATAGTAATTGTCGTTCTATCGATCATATAAGCATAATATGGCTAATAATATGAGTTAGATTGATAATACTAAGAGTAGTGAGTATAGTAATTCTCGTTCTATCGATCATATAAGCATAATATGGCTAATAATATGAGTTAGATTGATAATACTAAGAGTAGTGAGTATAGTAATTCTCGTTCTATCGATCACATAAGCATAATATGGCTAATAATATGAGTTAGATTGATAATACTAAGAGTAGTGAGTATAGTAATTCTCGTTCTATCGATCATATAAGCATAATATGGCTAATAATATGAGTTAGATTGATAATACTAAGAGTAGTGAGTATAGTAGTTCTCGTTCTATCGATCATATAAGCATAATATGGCTAATAATATGAGTTAGATTGATAATAATAAGAGTAATAAGTATAATAATTGTCGTTCTATCGATCGCATAAGCATAATATGGCTAATAATATGAGTTAGATTGATAATAATAACAGTAATAAGTATAGTAATTGTCGTTCTATCGATAATATAACCATAATATGGCTAGTAATATGAGTTAGATTGATAATACTAAGAGTAGTGAGTATAGTAATTCTCGTTCTATCGATCATATAAGCATAATATGGCTAATAATATGAGTTAGATTGATAATAATAAGAGTAATAACTACAGTAATTGTCGTTCTATCGATCATATAAGCATAATAAGGCTAATAATATGAGTTAGAGTGATAATACTAAGAGTAGTGAGTATAGCAATTCTCATTCTATCGATCATATAAGCATAATATGGCTAATAATATGAGTTAGATTGATAATAATAAGAGTAATGGGTATAGTAATTGTAGTTCTATCGATCATATAAGCAAAATATGGCTAATAATATGAGTTAGATTGATAATAATAAGAGTAATAACTACAGTAATTGTCGTTCTATCGATCATATAAGCATAATAAGGCTAATAATATGAGTTAGAGTGATAATACTAAGAGTAGTGAGTATTGTAATTCTCATTCTATCGATCATATAAGCATAATATGGCTAATAATATGAGTTAGATTGATAATAATAACAGTAATAAGTATAGTAACTGTCGTTCTATCGATAATATAAGCATAATATGGCTAATAATATGAGTTAGATTGATAATGCTAAGAGTAGTGAGTATAGTAATTGTCGTTCTATCGATCATATAAGCATAATATGGCTAATAATATGATATAGATTGATAATAATAAGAGTAATAAGTATAGTATTTGTCGTTCTATCGATCATGTAAGCATAATATGGCTAATAATACGAGTTAGATTGATAATAATAAGAGTAATAAGTATAGTAATTGTCGTTCTATCGATCATTTAAGCATAATATGGCTAATAATATGAGTTAGATTGATAATAATAACAGTAATAAGTATAGTAATTGTCGTTCTATCGATAATATAAGCATAATATGGCTAATAATATGAGTTAGATTGATAATACTATGAGTAGTGAATATAGTAATTCTCGTTCTATCGATCATATAAGCATAATATGGCTAATAATATGAGTTAGATTGATAATAATAAGAGTAATGAGTATAGTAATTGTCGTTCTATCGATCATATAAGCATAATAAGGCTAATAATATGAGTTAGAGTGATAATACTAAGAGTAGTGAGTATAGTAATTCTCATTCTATCGATCATATAAGCATAATATGGCTAATAATATGAGTTAGATTGATAATAATAAGAGTAATGAGTATAGTAATTGTAGTTCTATCGATCATATCGGCATAATATGGTGAATAATATGAGTTAGATTCATAATAATAAGAGCAATAAGTATAGTAATTGTCGTTCTATCGATCATATAAGCATAATATGGCTAATAATATGAGTTAGATTGATAATAATAAGAGTAGTAAGTATAGTATTTGTCGTTCTATCGATCATATAAGCATAATATGGCTAATAATATGAGTTAGATTGATAATAATAAGAGTAATAAGTATAGTAATTGTCGTTCTATCGATCATATAAGCATAATATGGCTAATAATATGAGTTAGATTGATAATACTAAGAGTAGTGAGTATAGTAATTCTCGTTCTATCGATCATATATGCATAATATGGCTAATAATATGAGTTAGATTGATAATAATAAGAGTAATAACTACAGTAATTGTCGTTCTATCGATCATATAAGCATAATAAGGCTAATAATATGAGTTAGAGTGATAATACTAAGAGTAGTGAGTATAGTAATTCTCATTCTATCGATCATATAAGCATAATATGCCTAATAATATGAGATAGATTGATAATAATAAGAGTAATGAGTATAGTAATTGTAGTTCTATCGATCATTTAAGCATAATATGGCTAATAATATGAGTTAGATTGATGATAATAAGAGTAATGAGTATAGTAATTGTAGTTCTATCGATCATATCTGCACAATATGGTTAATAATATGAGTTAGATTGATAATAATAAGAGTAGTAAGTATAGTATTTGTCGTTCTATCGATCATATAAGCATAATATGGCTAATAATATGAGTTAGATTGATAATAATAAGAGTAATAAGTATAGTAATTGTCGTTCTATCGATCATTTAAGCATAATATGGGTAATAATATGAGTCAGATTGATAATAATAACAGTAATAAGTATAGTAATTGTCGTTCTATCGATAATATAAGCATAATATGGCTAATAATATGAGTTAGATTGATAATACTAAGAGTAGTGAGTATAGTAGTTCTCGTTCTATCGATCATATAAGCATAATATGGCTAATAATATGAGTTAGATTGATAATAATAAGAGTAATAAGTATAGTAATTGTCGTTCTATCGATCACATAAGCATAATATGGCTAATAATATGAGTTAGATTGATAATAATAACAGTAATAAGTATAGTAATTGTCGTTCTATCGATAATATAACCATAATATGGCTAGTAATATGAGTTAGATTGATAATACTAAGAGTAGTGAGTATAGTAATTCTCGTTCTATTGATCATATAAGCATAATATGGCTAATAATATGAGTTAGATTGATAATAATAAGAGTAATAACTACAGTAATTGTCGTTCTATCGATCATATAAGCATAATAAGGCTAATAATATGAGTTAGAGTGATAATACTAAGAGTAGAGAGTATAGTAATTCTCATTCTATCGATCATATAAGCATAATATGGCTAATAATATGAGTTAGATTGATAATAATAAGAGTAATGGGTATAGTAATTGTAGTTCTATCGATCATATAAGCAAAATATGGCTAATAATATGAGTTAGATTGATAATAATAAGAGTAATAACTACAGTAATTGTCGTTCTATCGATCATATAAGCATAATAAGGCTAATAATATGAGTTAGAGTGATAATACTAAGAGTAGTGAGTATTGTAATTCTCATTCTATCGATCATATAAGCATAATATGGCTAATAATATGAGTTAGATTGATAATAATAACAGTAATAAGTATAGTAACTGTCGTTCTATCGATAATATAAGCATAATATGGCTAATAATATGAGTTAGATTGATAATGCTAAGAGTAGTGAGTATAGTAATTGTCGTTCTATCGATCATATAAGCATAATATGGCTAATAATATGATATAGATTGATAATAATAAGAGTAATAAGTATAGTATTTGTCGGTCTATCGATCATGTAAGCATAATATGGCTAATAATACGAGTTAGATTGATAATAATAAGAGTAATAAGTATAGTAATTGTCGTTCTATCGATCATTTAAGCATAATATGGCTAATAATATGAGTTAGATTGATAATAATAACAGTAATAAGTATAGTAATTGTCGTTCTATCGATAATATAAGCATAATATGGCTAATAATATGAGTTAGATTGATAATACTGTGAGTAGTGAATATAGTAATTCTCGTTCTATCGATCATATAAGCATAATATGGCTAATAATATGAGTTAGATTGATAATAATAAGAGTAATGAGTATAGTAATTGTAGTTCTATCGATCATATCGGCATAATATGGTTAATAATATGAGTTAGATTCATAATAATAAGAGTAATAAGTATAGTAATTGTCGTTCTATCGATCATATAAGCATAATATGGCTAATAATATGAGTTAGATTGATAATACTAAGAGTAGTGAGTATAGTAATTCTCGTTCTATCGATCATATAAGCATAATATGGCTAATAATATGAGTTAGATTGATAATAATAAGAGTAATGGGTATAGTAATTGTAGTTCTATCGATCATATAAGCAAAATATGGCTAATAATATGAGTTAGATTGATAATAATAAGAGAAATAACTACAGTAATTGTCGTTCTATCGATCATATAAGCATAATAAGGCTAATAATATGAGTTAGAGTGATAATACTAAGAGTAGTGAGTATTGTAATTCTCATTCTATCGATCATATAAGCATAATATGGCTAATAATATGAGTTAGATTGATAATAATAACAGTAATAAGTATAGTAACTGTCGTTCTATCGATAATATAAGCATAATATGGCTAATAATATGAGTTAGGTTGATAATACTAAGAGTAGTGAGTATAGTAATTGTCGTTCTATCGATCATATAAGCATAATATGGCTAATAATATGATATAGATTGATAATAATAAGAGTAATAAGTATAGTATTTGTCGTTCTATCGATCATGTAAGCATAATATGGCTAATAATACGAGTTAGATTGATAATAATAAGAGTAATAAGTATAGTAATTGTCGTTCTATCGATCATTTAAGCATAATATGGCTAATAATATGAGTTAGATTGATAATAATAACAGTAATAAGTATAGTAATTGTCGTTCTATCGATAATATAAGCATAATATGGCTAATAATATGAGTTAGATTGATAATACTAAGAGTAGTGAGTATAGTAATTCTCGTTCTATCCATCATATAAGCATAATATGGCTAATAATAAGAGTTAGTATGATAATAATAAGAGTAATGAGTATAGTAATTGTAGTTCTATCGATCATATCGGCATAATATGGTTAATAATATGAGTTAGATTCATAATAATAAGAGTAATAAGTATAGTAATTGTCGTTCTATCGATCATATAAGCATAATATGGCTAATAATATGAGTTAGATTGATAATACTAAGAGTAGTGAGTATAGTAATTCTCGTTCTATCGATCATATAAGCATAATATGGCTAATAATATGAGTTAGATTGATAATAATAACAGTAATAAGTATAGTAATTGTCGTTCTATCGATAATATAAGCATAATATGGCTAATAATATGAGTTAGATTGATAATACTAAGAGTAGTGAGTATCGTAATTCTCGTTCTATCGATCATATAAGCATAATATGGCTAATAATATGAGTTAGATTGATAATAATAAGAGTAATAACTACAGTAATTGTCGTTCTATCGATCATATAAGCATAATAAGGCTAATAATATGAGTTAGATTGATAATAATAAGAGTAATAAGTATAGTAATTGTCGTTCTCTCGATCATATGAGCATAATATGGCTAATAATATGAGTTAGAGTGATAATACTAAGAGTAGTGAGTATAGTAATTCTCATTCTATCGATCATTTAAGCATAATATGGCTAATAATATGAGTTAGATTGATAATAATAACAGTAATAAGTATAGTAATTGTCGTTCTATCGATAATATAACCATAATATGGCTAATAATATGAGTTAGATTGATAATACTAAGAGTAGTGAGTATAGTAATTCTCGTTCTATCGATCATATAAGCATAATATGGCTAATAACATGAGTTAGATTGATAGTAATAAGAGTAATAAGTATAGTAATTGTCGTTCTATCGATCATATCAGCATAATAAGGCTAATAATATGAGTTAGAGTGATAATACTAAGAGTAGTGAGTATAGTAATTCTCATTCTATCGATGATATAAGCATAATATGGCTAATAATATGAGTTAGATTGATAATAATAATAGCAATGAGTATAGTAATTGTAGTTCTATCGATCATATCGGCATAATATGGTGAATAATATGAGTTAGATTCATAATAATAAGAGTAATAAGTATAGTAGTTGTCGTTCTATCGATCATATAAGCATAATATGGCTAATAATATGAGTTAGATTGATAATACTAAGAGTAGTGAGTATAGTAATTCTCGTTCTATCGATCATATAAGCATAATATGGCTAATAATATGAGTTAGATTGATAATAATAAGAGTAATGGGTATAGTAATTGTAGTTCTATCGATCATATAAGCAAAATATGGCTAATAATATGAGTTAGATTGATAATAATAAGAGAAATAACTACAGTAATTGTCGTTCTATCGATCATATAAGCATAATAAGGCTAATAATATGAGTTAGAGTGATAATACTAAGAGTAGTGAGTATTGTAATTCTCATTCTATCGATCATATAAGCATAATATGGCTAATAATATGAGTTAGATTGATAATAATAACAGTAATAAGTATAGTAACTGTCGTTCTATCGATAATATAAGCATAATATGGCTAATAATATGAGTTAGGTTGATAATACTAAGAGTAGTGAGTATAGTAATTGTCGTTCTATCGATCATATAAGCATAATATGGCTAATAATATGATATAGATTGATAATAATAAGAGTAATAAGTATAGTATTTGTCGTTCTACCGATCATGTAAGCATAATATGGCTAATAATACGAGATAGATTGATAATAATAAGAGTAATAAGTATAGTAATTGTCGTTCTATCGATCATTTAAGCATAATATGGCTAATAATATGAGTTAGATTGATAATAATAACAGTAATAAGTATAGTAATTGTCGTTCTATCGATAATATAAGCATAATATGGCTAATAATATGAGTTAGATTGATAATACTAAGAGTAGTGAGTATAGTAATTCTCGTTCTATCCATCATATAAGCATAATATGGCTAATAATAAGAGTTAGTATGATAATAATAAGAGTAATGAGTATAACAATTGTAGTTCTATCGATCATATCGGCATAATATGGTTAATAATATGAGTTAGATTCATAATAATAAGAGTAATAAGTATAGTAATTGTCGTTCTATCGATCATATAAGCATAGTATGGCTAATAATATGAGTTAGAGTGATAATACTAAGAGTAGTGAGTATAGTAATTCTCATTCTATCGATGATATAAGCATAATATGGCTAATAATATGAGTTAGATTGATAATAATAAGAGTAATGAGTATAGTAATTGTAGTTCTATCGATCATATCGGCATAATATGGTGAATAATATGAGTTAGATTCATAATAATAAGAGTAATAAGTATAGTAATTGTCGTTCTATCGATCATATAAGCATAGTATGGCTAATAATATGAGTTAGATTGATAATACTAAGAGTAGTGAGTATAGTAATTCTCGTTCTATCGATCATATATGCATAATACGGCTAATAATATGAGTTAGATTGATAATAATAAGAGTAATAACTACAGTAATTGTCGTTCTATCGATCATATAAGCATAATAAGGCTAATAATATGAGTTAGAGTGATAATACTAAGAGTAGTGAGTATAGTAATTCTCATTCTATCGATCATATAAGCATAATATGGCTAATAATATGAGTTAGATTGATAATAATAAGAGTAATGAGTATAGTAATTGTAGTTCTATCGATCATTTAAGCATAATATGGCTAATAATATGAGTTAGATTGATAATAATAAGAGTAATGAGTATAGTAATTGTAGTTCTATCAATCATATCTGCATAATATGGTTAATAATATGAGTTAGATTGATAATAATAAGAGTAGTAAGTATAGTATTTGTCGTTCTATCGATCATATAAGCATAATATGGCTAATAATATGAGTTAGATTGATAATAATAAGAGTAATAAGTATAGTAATTGTCGTTCTATCGATCATTTAAGCATAATATGGGTAATAATATGAGTCAGATTGATAATAATAACAGTAATAAGTATAGTAATTGTCGTTCTATCGATAATATAACCATAATATGGCTAATAATATGAGTTAGATTGATAATACTAGGAGTAGTCAGTATAGTAATTCTCGCTCTATCGATCATATAAGCATAATATGGCTAATAGTATGAGTTAGATTGATAATAATAAGAGTAATGAGTATAGTAATTGTAGTTCTATCGATCATATAAGCATAATATGGCTAATAATATGAGTTAGATTGATAATACTAAGAGTAGTGAGTATAGTAGTTCTCGTTCCATCGATCATATAAGCATAATATGGCTAATAGTATGAGTTAGATTGATAATAATAAGAGTAATGAGTATAGTAATTGTAGTTCTATCGATCATATCGGCATAATATGGCTAATAATATGATATAGATTGATAATAATAAGAGTAATAAGTATAGTATTTGTCGTTCTATCGATCATGTAAGCATAATATGGCTAATAATACGAGTTAGATTGATAATAATAAGAGTAATAAGTATAGTAATTGTCGTTCTATCGATCATTTAAGCATAATATGGCTAATAATATGAGTTAGATTGATAATAGTAAGAGTAGTGAGTATAGTAGTTCTCGTTCCATCGATCATATAAGCATAATATGGCTAATAATATGAGTTAGATTGATAATACTAAGAGTAGTGAGTATAGTAGTTCTCGTTCCATCGATCATATAAGCATAATATGGCTAATAATATGAGTTAGATTGATAATAATAAGAGTAATGAGTATAGTAATTGTAGTTCTATCGATCATATCGGCATAATATGGCTAATAATATGATATAGATTGATAATAATAAGAGTAATAAGTATAGTATTTGTCGTTCTATCGATCATATAAGCATAATAAGGCTAATAATATGAGTTAGAGTGATAATACTAAGAGTAGTGAGTATAGTAATTCTCATTCTATCGATCATATAAGCATAATATGCCTAATAATATGAGATAGATTGATAATAATAAGAGTAATGAGTATAGTAATTGTAGTTCTATCGATCATTTAAGCATAATATGGCTAATAATATGAGTTAGATTGATGATAATAAGAGTAATGAGTATAGTAATTGTAGTTCTATCGATCATATCTGCACAATATGGTTAATAATATGAGTTAGATTGATAATAATAAGAGTAGTAAGTATAGTATTTGTCGTTCTATCGATCATATAAGCATAATATGGCTAATAATATGAGTTAGATTGATAATAATAAGAGTAATAAGTATAGTAATTGTCGTTCTATCGATCATTTAAGCATAATATGGGTAATAATATGAGTCAGATTGATAATAATAACAGTAATAAGTATAGTAATTGTCGTTCTATCGATAATATAAGCATAATATGGCTAATAATATGAGTTAGATTGATAATACTAAGAGTAGTGAGTATAGTATTCTCGTTCTATCGATCATATAAGCATAATATGGCTAATATATGAGTTAGATTGATAATAATAAGAGTAATAAGTATAGTAATTGTCGTTCTATCGATCACATAAGCATAATATGGCTAATAATATGAGTTAGATTGATAATAATAACAGTAATAAGTATAGTAATTGTCGTTCTATCGATAATATAAACCATAATATGGCTAGTAATATGAGTTAGATTGATAATACTAAGAGTAGTGAGTATAGTAATTCTCGTTCTATTGATCATATAAGCATAATATGGCTAATAATATGAGTTTGATTGATAATAATAAGAGTAATAACTACAGTAATTGTCGTTCTATCGATCATATAAGCATAATAGGCTAATAATATGAGTTAGAGTGATAATACTAAGAGTAGAGAGTATAGTAATTCTCATTCTATCGATCATATAAGCATAATATGGCTAATAATATGAGTTAGATTGATAATAATAAGAGTAATGGGTATAGTAATTGTAGTTCTATCGATCATATAAGCAAAATATGGCTAATAATATGAGTTAGATTGATAATAATAAGAGTAATAACTACAGTAATTGTCGTTCTATCGATCATATAAGCATAATAAGGCTAATAATATGAGTTAGAGTGATAATACTAAGAGTAGTGAGTATTGTAATTCTCATTCTATCGATCATATAAGCATAATATGGCTAATAATATGAGTTAGATTGATAATAATAACAGTAATAAGTATAGTAACTGTCGTTCTATCGATAATATAAGCATAATATGGCTAATAATATGAGTTAGATTGATAATGCTAAGAGTAGTGAGTATAGTAATTGTCGTTCTATCGATCATATAAGCATAATATGGCTAATAATATGATATAGATTGATAATAATAAGAGTAATAAGTATAGTATTTGTCGGTCTATCGATCATGTAAGCATAATATGGCTAATAATACGAGTTAGATTGATAATAATAAGAGTAATAAGTATAGTAATTGTCGTTCTATCGATCATTTAAGCATAATATGGCTAATAATATGAGTTAGATTGATAATAATAACAGTAATAAGTATAGTAATTGTCGTTCTATCGATAATATAAGCATAATATGGCTAATAATATGAGTTAGATTGATAATACTATGAGTTAGTGAATATAGTAATTCTCGTTCTATCGATCATATAAGCATAATATGGCTAATAATATGAGTTAGATTGATAATAATAAGAGTAATGAGTATAGTAATTGTAGTTCTATCGATCATATCGGCATAATATGGTTAATAATATGAGTTAGATTCATAATAATAAGAGTAATAAGTATAGTAATTGTCGTTCTATCGATCATATAAGCATAATATGGCTAATAATATGAGTTAGATTGATAATACTAAGAGTAGTGAGTATAGTAATTCTCGTTCTATCGATCATATAAGCATAATATGGCTAATAATATGAGTTAGATTGATAATAATAAGAGTAATGGGTATAGTAATTGTAGTTCTATCGATCATATAAGCAAAATATGGCTAATAATATGAGTTAGATTGATAATAATAAGAGAAATAACTACAGTAATTGTCGTTCTATCGATCATATAAGCATAATAAGGCTAATAATATGAGTTAGAGTGATAATACTAAGAGTAGTGAGTATTGTAATTCTCATTCTATCGATCATATAAGCATAATATGGCTAATAATATGAGTTAGATTGATAATAATAACAGTAATAAGTATAGTAACTGTCGTTCTATCGATAATATAAGCATAATATGGCTAATAATATGAGTTAGGTTGATAATACTAAGAGTAGTGAGTATAGTAATTGTCGTTCTATCGATCATATAAGCATAATATGGCTAATAATATGATATAGATTGATAATAATCAGAGTAATAAGTATAGTATTTGTCGTTCTATCGATCATGTAAGCATAATATGGCTAATAATACGAGTTAGATTGATAATAATAAGAGTAATAAGGTATAGTAATTGTCGTTCTATCGATCATTTAAGCATAATATGGCTAATAATATGAGTTAGATTGATAATAATAACAGTAATAAGTATAGTAATTGTCGTTCTATCGATAATATAAGCATAATATGGCTAATAATATGAGTTAGATTGATAATACTAAGAGTAGTGAGTATAGTAATTCTCGTTCTATCCATCATATAAGCATAATATGGCTAATAATAAGAGTTAGTATGATAATAATAAGAGTAATGAGTATAGTAATTGTAGTTCTATCGATCATATCGGCATAATATGGTTAATAATATGAGTTAGATTCATAATAATAAGAGTAATAAGTATAGTAATTGTCGTTCTATCGATCATATAAGCATAATATGGCTAATAATATGAGTTAGATTGATAATACTAAGAGTAGTGAGTATAGTAATTCTCGTTCTATCGATCATATAAGCATAATATGGCTAATAATATGAGTTAGATTGATAATAATAACAGTAATAAGTATAGTAATTGTCGTTCTATCGATAATATAAGCATAATATGGCTAATAATATGAGTTAGATTGATAATACTAAGAGTAGTGAGTATCGTAATTCTCGGTTCTATCGATCATATAAGCATAATATGGCTAATAATATGAGTTAGATTGATAATAATAAGAGTAATAACTACAGTAATTGTCGTTCTATCGATCATATAAGCATAATAAGGCTAATAATATGAGTTAGATTGATAATAATAAGAGTAATAAGTATAGTAAATTGTCGTTCTCTCGATCATATGAGCATAATATGGCTAATAATATGAGTTAGAGTGATAATACTAAGAGTAGTGAGTATAGTAATTCTCATTCTATCGATCATTTAAGCATAATATGGCTAAGTAATATGAGTTTAGATTGATAATAATAACAGTAATAAGTATAGTAATTGTCGTTCTATCGATAATATAACCATAATATGGCTAATAATATGAGTTAGATTGATAATACTAAGAGTAGTGAGTATAGTAATTCTCGTTCTATCGATCATATAAGCATAATATGGCTAATAACATGAGTTAGATTGATAGTAATAAGAGTAATAAGTATAGTAATTGTCGTTCTATCGATCATATCAGCATAATAAGGCTAATAATATGAGTTAGAGTGATAATACTAAGAGTAGTGAGTATAGTAATTCTCATTCTATCGATGATATAAGCATAATATGGCTAATAATATGAGTTAGATTGATAATAATAATAGCAATGAGTATAGTAATTGTAGTTCTATCGATCATATCGGCATATATGGTGAATTAATATGAGTTAGATTCATAATAATAAGAGTAATAAGTATAGTAGTTGTCGTTCTATCGATCATATAAGCATAATATGGCTAATAATATGAGTTAGATTGATAATACTAAGAGTAGGTGAGTATAGTAATTCTCGTTCTATCGATCATATAAGCATAATATGGCTATAATATGAGTTAGATTGATAATAATAAGAGTAATGGTATAGTAATTGTAGTTCTATCGATCATATAAGCAAAATATGGCTAATAATATGAGTTAGATTGATAATAATAAGAGAAAAAACTACAGTAATTGTCGTTCTATCGATCATATAAGGCATAATAAGGCTAATAATATGAGTTAGAGTGATAATACTAAGAGTAGTGAGTATTGTAATTCTCATTCTATCGATCATATAAGCATAATATGGCTAATAATATGAGTTAGATTGATAATTAATAACAGTAATAAGTATAGTAACTGTCGTTCTATCGATAATATAAGCATAATATGGCTAATAATATGAGTTAGGTTGATAATACTAAGAGTAGTGAGTATAGTAATTGTCGTTCTATCGATCATATAAGCATAATATGGCTAATAATATGATATAGATTGATAATAATAAGAGTAATAAGTATAGTATTTGTCGTTCTACCGATCATGTAAGCATAATATGGCTAATAATACGAGATAGATTGATAATAATAAGAGTAATAAGTATAGTAATTGTCGTTCTATCGATCATTTAAGCATAATATGGCTAATAATATGAGTTAGATTGATAATAATAACAGTAATAAGTATAGTAATTGTCGTTCTATCGATAATATAAGCATAATATGGCTAATAATATGAGTTAGATTGATAATACTAAGAGTAGTGAGTATAGTAATTCTCGTTCTATCCATCATATAAGCATAATATGGCTAATAATAAGAGTTAGTATGATAATAATAAGAGTAATGAGTATAACAATTGTAGTTCTATCGATCATATCGGCATAATATGGTTAATAATATGAGTTAGATTCATAATAATAAGAGTAATAAGTATAGTAATTGTCCGTTCTATCGATCATATAAGCATAGTATGGCTAATAATATGAGTTAGAGTGATAATACTAAGAGTAGTGAGTATAGTACATTCTCATTCTATCGATGATATAAGCATAATATGGCTAATAATATGAGTTAGATTGATAATAATAAGAGTAATGAGTATAGTAATTGTAGTTCTATCGATCATATCGGCATAATATTGGTGAAATAATATGAGTTAGATTCATAATAATAAGAGTAATAAGTATAGTAATTGTCGTTCTATCGATCATATAAGCATAGTATGGCTAATAATATGAGTTAGATTGATAATACTAAGAGTAGTGAGTATAGTAATTCTCGTTCTATCGATCATATATGCATAAATACGGCTAATAATATGAGTTAGATGATAATAATAAGAGTAATAACTACAGTAATTGTCGTTCTATCGATCATATAAGCATAATAAGGCTAATAATATGAGTTAGAGTGATAATACTAAGAGTAGTGAGTATAGTAATTCTCATTCTATCGATCATATAAGCATAATATGGCTAATAATATGAGTTAGATTGATAATAATAAGAGTAATGAGTATAGTAATTGTAGTTCTATCGATCATTTAAGCATAATATGGCTAATAATATGAGTTAGATTGATAATAATAAGAGTAATGAGTATAGTAATTGTAGTTCAATCAATCATATCTGCATAATATGGTTAATAATATGAGTTAGATTGATAATAATAAGAGTAGTAAGTATAGTATTTGTCGTTCTATCGATCATATAAGCATAATATGGCTAATAATATGAGTTAGATTGATAATAATAAGAGTAATAAGTATAGTAATTGTCGTTCTATCGATCATTTAAGCATAATATGGGTAATAATATGAGTCAGATTGATAATAATAACAGTAATAAAGTTATAGTAATTGTCGTTCTATCGATAATATAACCATAATATGGCTAATAATATGAGTTAGATTGATAATACTAGGAGTAGTCATATAGTAATTCTCGCTCTATCGAACATATAAGCATAATATGGCTAATAGTATGAGTTAGATTGATAATAATAAGAGTAATGAGTATAGTAATTGTAGTTCTATCGATCATATAAGCATAATATGGCTAATAATATGAGTTAGATTGATAATACTAAGAGTAGTGAGTATAGTAGTTCTCGTTCCATCGATCATATAAGCATAATATGGCTAATAGTATGAGTTAGATGATAATAATAAGAGTAATGAGTATAGTAATTGTAGTTCTATCGATCATATCGGCATAATATGGCTAATAATATGATATAGATTGATAATAATAAGAGTAATAAGTATAGTATTTGTCGTTCTATCGATCATGTAAGCATAATATGGCTAATAATACGAGTTAGATTGATAATAATAAGAGTAATAAGTATAGTAATTGTCGTTCTATCGATCATTTAAGCATAATATGGCTAATAATATGAGTTAGATTGATAATAGTAAGAGTAGTGAGTATAGTAGTTCTCGTTCCATCGATCATATAAGCATAATATGGCTAATAATATGAGTTAGATTGATAATACTAAGAGTAGTGAGTATAGTAGTTCTCGTTCCATCGATCATATAAGCATAATATGGCTAATAATATGAGTTAGATTGATAATAATAAGAGTAATGAGTATAGTAATTGTAGTTCTATCGATCATATCGGCATAATATGGCTAATAATATGATATAGATTGATAATAATAAGAGTAATAAGTATAGTATTTGTCGTTCTATCGATCATGTAAGCATAATATGGCTAATAATACGAGTTAGATGATAAATAATAGAGTAATAAGTATAGTAATTGTCGTTCTATCGATCATTTAAGCATAATATGGCTAATAATATGAGTTAGATTGATAATAGTAAGAGTAGTGAGTATAGTAGTTCTCGTTCCATCGAT